>NW_028300915.1:3075000-3375000 GCF_049000335.1 Polistes dominula
AATCGGATAATTCTATTCACAGACATTGTGCATTCCGATCCTTTTCATACCATTCTCTCTCTTTCTCTTTCTTCAGTTAACAACGTATATGTGCTTCCTCTTTCTCCTCCCTCTTCTTCTCCTCCTCCTCCTCCTCCTCCTCCTCTTCCTCCTCTTCCTTCACCCCTTTCATAATCTATGCTAGGCGAACGTGAAACTTCTTTATTTTTTTTTTCTAAATACTATACTTGTTCTTTTGTAGTGCGTATTACCGACACGCATGGTTAATCGTGTGCGTTGGCGTTTTACTTATGCCGTTTATACTCAAACTCACCTCACGTATGTTACTTTTTTTTTTTTTTATTCTATTGATTTTTTTTTTCTGTTGTTCGATTTATTATCGTACACAACGTCAACTAACTAACTAACTCTCTAACCAACAAACTATTGTAACAACAACAAACAATTGTTACGAGTTAACTTCAAATCACACGTTTTCTAACATCGTCGGTTCCACGTACCCCGTTGACAGTTAATTATGAAAACTTTATATTTTGTTTTGTTTTTTTTTTTTTTTTTTACTATCGTTTTGTTCCATTAAAAACTTTTAAATTAATACTACTAATAACAAATTTAATTTTTTTTCTTTTTTTTTTTTGTTTATTTCATATTTACATGTGTTAACAATTCGATATAACTCGTTGATAAATGTGACAATTAATTATTATTATTATTATTATTATTATTATTTTATGACGGAATATATTTTATGTTGGATTTTATTTATTTTAAATTTCATTTTATTCACGTTCGTAACACGCGATGATTTTTCTTTTTTATTATTTTTTTTTTAATATAACAGCTATTAATTTAATGTCATTTCAGGAAACAAATGACAGTTATTTACGAATAATTTATCTTATATATTTTTTTTTTTAAATTTCTTTAACATTTTAAATGAAACAACGATATTTATCCTTTTTTTCTAAAAATAAATTTTTTTTATTATATACTTGATAATATTTCAATGTATAAGACTCATTGAATATTACAATTTTTTATTTATCGACGGGTATTCTATGGATAAAAAAAAAACAACCATACCATACGGAGATAAAAACAGATAAAATGAGAGATAATATGAGAGAGATAGAAAGAGATAGAAAAGTTTAATATCAACGGGAACGACGACCGTGACATTTAAGTGCACCGAGACACGAATTAGCATCGAGATTGCAAACGGAATTTCACGTGAAACGTCATTTTTTTTCTTTCTAATGTAATCGCATAACAACAACGAGTCATTTCGAATATCAAAATATTAGTTTTTTCTTATATATCTTGATATATCAATTATAACTAAAGTTTAAAGTGATTTTAAACAATTATTACTAATTAAATTTAATAGTAATAACTTTATTATAATTATATATATATATATATATATATATATAAAATACCTAGTTTTTTTATATATTTGTAAATTTATTTTTTAATATATAATTTATTATATAATATATATATAATTTATTTTTTGTAATATATTTTTAAATTTATATACTTTTAAAGTTAAAAAATATATATATTATATTTTTATTTAATATAATATATATTAAATAAAATTTATTAAAAATTTTGAATTCAATGAAATATGTAAAATTGATTTAATTAAATTTAATAAAATAAAATGATTAAAAAAATTTATTAAATTAATAAATATAATATATATATATTTATTTATTTACTTAAAATTAAAAATATATATAATATTTATAATAAATATATAATTATTATATAAAAATAAATAAAATAAATTGTGCAATTTACTAAAAATACTTTTATTAATATATAATATAATATATAAATAAAGAGTTGAGAGTATGAATGTGATAGAAATGTAAGATTAGTGATGTAAGAGAAAAATTGTAAATACCCATATACTACAGGGCATACAATAAAAACCCACTTACTACTACTACTACTATAATATATAAATAAAATAATAAATTAATAATCTAATTTAATTAATTATAAAAAAAAATGAATATAAATTTAATTAAAATAAAACTCATTCGTGTTAAAACTTTCGTAATAATATAACAAGAAAAATCCTTAAAATATAAATGCATTTTTTCATAATAAGTAAAATAAAGTAAGTTAAAGTTGAAGTTAGATTTAGACAGGAAAAGAAATTGAGAGAGAAAAAATCGATGACGTTAACCATCGTTTAGAAGCAAAGCTAGAAAATCTACGCTCACAGAACCGGAACGTAAATTCGCATTTAGGTGCAGTACCACGAAGGGCAGGCTGGGTTAAGTTGGACTGGGCTGACTGGTTAGTTGTTATACGTGTACACCCTTTATACTGCTTACGATATCCACCCCCGTTTCTCCTAGTAGTTTTAGATTTTCGAGTTCATTTCCATAATCAATGTTTATGGTCAACTACACTTGAACGTTACCCAAGCATCGTTTGGTTTCTCAACAAAACGAGACCGTTCAATCGTTCGTTCTTAAGATTGATTTTTATTTTATTTCATTTTATTATTTTATCTTACTTCCTTTTCTTCTCTTTCGAAATTTTTCCAAATAATATTTGTACAATTTATGGTTTCTCTTTTGATTAAAATTTCAACTGACTTATCACAATAATTTTCTTCTTTTTTTTATTTCTTTTGAAGTGGAAACTTCTTTAGAATGGGTGTGATTTGAAAAAATGTAACTGAGCGGTAGGCGGCGGTGTAACAGAGCAACGGGCGTCTATGAAACGGCCAAGATACTAAATAAGAAGAGAAAAAGAGACAAACATGTAGGATTGAGCCTGCGAAAGAATGAGACAGAATATAGCTATACAGCTTCTCATTTCTTCAAATTGAGAACTTGCTTACTGTGTAACATTTTATGTATTGTATGTTGATAAAACGTAAAATAATATTTGAATGTGGTAACAATATAATAATTATAATATTATAACAAATAAATCTTACAATTATCCTACACCTGATATTCTGCATTCGTCTCATTCTCTCGAAACTTAGTTTTTTGAAGGTTTCACTTCTAACACGTGTGATCTGCAAACACATGTTGTTCTTTAATTTTAGTTTTAAATTTTACTTTAATTTAAAATGTTATTTATTTTTAATTATTTCATTTATTATTTTATTTATTTCACCTAATTTTCACATTTTTTTTTTTTAATTTTAATTTTCAATTTTTTTTTTTTTTTAATGTAAAATTTAATCATTTTTCTCGATTGATTAAATGTTACAAAATCAAATTTTGCGGATCATACAATTAGTTAACAAAGTTTAGGTTTCAAATAAAAAAGAAAAGAATTTTCTAATCGACTTGAACACACGGACATCGATATCCCCCCTCCTCTCTCTCTCTCTCTCTCTCCCGCTCTTACTCATCTCGTTGTTTCCTTTGGAATTCGTCTCACGATTTAGGACAGTGTAACCACGCGTTCGTGCTACGTGGGACGAGCAAACATACGATCACGAATATAGACATGTACACACATACATATACACATGGATATACAGGTAAAGCTAATACATGTACGTACGTAGTTTATCTATCTATCTATCTCTCTTTCTCTCTCATACACTCACTCATTCACTCTCTCTCTCTATCTTTTGAGAGAAATCTGCGTCTAGATATTCGATGTTCAATAACGTTAGGCATCTCTCCTATCAGGTTTCTGCTAAAATACCAAGAAGCGGCAGGTATCTGGATGCCAGTTTCCATTTTGAAGTATCTAACAAAGATTTCATTTTGAACATTTTTTTCTCTCTCTCTCTCTCTCTCAAATCTCATTTGTATAAATAAATACATACATATATATGTTTCACAAATTTACGTGTGCGTTGTAATAAATGGAAAATGAAAAAAATCAAAAAAGAAAAAGTTCACGCATAGAATAAAACGAATGAAAACGAACGTAGGGTGGGAGGGAGAGGGGGGGGCAAGGGAGGGGAAATAAAACGCTCAGAAGAAAAATCAACTATCGTTTTGTTTGTATAAAAAAGATATATTCGTGGTTACGTGCGTAGCAATTTTAAAAAAAAGAAGAAAAAGAAGGAGAGAAAATATGTTTTTTTTTCTCTCTTTCTTTCTCTCTCTCTCTTTCTCTACGTAGAACGCGAAGTAGATAAATTTATTGGAAACGAAATATAATAAAAAATAAAACCTATAGTGTTTACATAAATGTAAATCCAGAGCTACGTGTTACGTAGTAATTTAAAAAAAAAAAAAAAAAGAGAAATATCAAGAAAAATATGTTATTTTTTTATTTTTTTATTTTTTTTTTTTCACGTATAACAACACAAATGAAAATGTATGAAAAAAGGGAGGAAAGAATAAATTGTCTTTTTTTTCTTTCCCCAATTACATTTTATTATTTGTATAAATGTAAATCTAAAGTTGTATATATATATATATATATTATATTTATATATTTTATTATATTATACCTAATATTACATATTTACTTATTATACTTATATAAAAAATATAATATACAAAAATATAATATAATACAGTTATATGAGACATCCTGTATAAAAAAAATCAAAAATCAACAGAATTATATGTATAAATTTTGTTGTTTATTTTCTTTGACAGAAAATAACGTATAAAAGAAATTATTAAAAAAGGGAAAAAAAGGAAACGAGTCACAAAAGCTTTTTACCTTCAAGTTTTTGAAGACATTATATATACATATATATATATATATATAGTTGGAGATTTATTCGAGTCGCGTACAATTCTTACCTGACCCTACTCAAGCTTCAACGAATTTGATTGAAGATAGAACAATGTTTCCTGTGTAACGAAGAGAAATAAAGAAAAAAAAAAAAAAAAGAAAATCAAAAAGAAAAGAAAATAAAGAAAATGAAAAAAATGTATAAAAATGCTAAGCTCAGTGATTCGTCGTAAACAGTGGGGAGTGGTCGATAATAACATCTTCGATAATAACATTTCACTATATATTTGACATACCTTAAAAGCTCTTCCATTTGCACTCATCTAAACATCAATACATTTAACGTTCGAATTATTTTTTAAATAATTTTCAAGCCACTGATGTGAAACAAAAAGAACACAAATAACAAATGTTTTCTTTAAAATTATAGAAATGTGATAAAAAAAAATAAAAAATAGTAAAGCTTTTAATAAATTATAAATATCTGTTAAAAAGTATCATCTTTTTATTTGTTTTTCAATGTTTCTCATTTTTTATTTTTATTACAGACAGTTTCACTTACATAATTTACGATATATATATACATATATATATATATTACATTTTAAAATATTCAATACGAATAAATATACTTTACTAAAAAAAAAAAAATATATATTATATGTATATATGTATTTAGCATAAAATACGAGCATTAAAGTTTACATTTTTTATTGCATTTACAATGTTGATAGCATCAAAAAAAAAAAAAAAATAAAATAAAGGAAAATAATAGGTATATTTTGATTAAAAAAAAATCATTCATAATAAGCTCATAAATAAGCATATTCAACGTTTACGAATATTCTAATATATATATATATATATATATATATATATATATATATATAGCTTTGCAATTTAGAATAATATGACTAGCAATTATTACTATGATCATCATCATAATCGTTATGATCATCATTATTCATGTTTATCGTTTTATCGACGTCAATATGTTTGAATAAATATTGATGGTAAAATATAAAATCATCGAAAGTAAAATAAAATTGAACATTTTAAGCAAAACCCTAGAAAAAACAAAAAAAAACATTCACAATGAAAATATAATATAATATATAATATAATAAAAAAATAATTAATAATTATTAATGATAATTATAAAATAATAATAATAAAAAAATTAAAAATAATTAAATAAATAATATATACAATATTATAAATAATTAATAATATATATATATATATATAATATATTATTATTAAATAATAATAATTATTTTTAATCTATTATCTATTATAATCTTTCATTTATAATATATTTCATAATTAATAACTAATATATTAACTAACTAATATATTATTCAAATATAATTAGTCCTAATTCGTGATAAAAGTAAAAACGTGACTGATTATATCGTTCAACAACGAGTTGAAACAGCAACACTTGCTTACTAATACAATTTTCATTTAATTTTTTTCATTTTGTTCACTCATCTTAACGCGTATGAAATACCCTCGTGTTTATTTACACATACATTCCCCCCTCTTCCCTATCCCCGTTTTAACTGTATACTGTATAAATCCTCTTGGCGTGAATTCAACAACGTTTTCTTCTCATTCTGTTTAATAACACCCGTGTTTTTACATAATATGTACACTGACAAAAAAACGTAAACAAACATATTTTCTACACATTCAATGAGATTTCGTGTATGACACTACTAAGGTCAAGCTTGAAATCTTCGTTCTGTGATAATATATTTTTGTTTTCATGTTTTTTGTCTTTTTATTTCTAAAAACCTTCTTCATTTTTCTGTACCATTTTTTACTCATCTTTTGCAACTAATGTGAGTATATTATATTTACAATAAGTTCAAAAAAAGAAAGCCGGCAATGTGTCATCATTATTTTTTTTTTTTTTTATTAACATGCCATGTGTGTGCCCAACCATGGTCAACCCAAATATATACAACCTTTCTCTTTCACATATACATATATACACACGTATGTATATTTTACTTTCTCTTTTTTTATTCTTTTTGTCTTCATCGTTAACGTGAACCAAATTGAAACGAGTACGAGTAAAGGTGTTCTTGATTAAAATGAGTGCACCGTCAACACGATAGTAGACGAAATATAGTTTAAAAAAAAGTGAAAGAAACAAATAGAAAGAGAAAGACAGAGAAATAGAGAGAGAGAGAGAGAGAAAAGGAATGAAGGATCATATCATTCGTCTAACAGGAAATGGAGAAGTCAAAAGTTTTAGTTTGAGTTCACTCGAAAGATCGATGCAAAGTGGATGAAATATTTCTTCTCATCCATTTCTACTTTACCCTTTTTTTTTTTTATCCTTTTGTTCTTCTTTTTTTTTTTAACTTATTCTTTATTCTATTTTGAATAGCAATAGGTTTATCTCTTGCTTTTAACTTACTTTCAATCGTGAACTCTTTCTCTTGAATCTTTGATTTTATATTTCATATATGATCGTTGAATTAATTATTTTATTATTATTATTATTATTATTGTATCATATCAATGTTGATACTAGATATTTATTTTATAAGATGAAATGAATGTATTAGATTGTTTCAAGTTTATTATTTCTTTATTACTATATTATTAATAATAATAATAATAATATATTATTATAGTATAAATACGATGTGTGATTTATATATTTATTTTAAATTTGTATTGTTACATAAAAAAAAAAGAAAATTTATATAACAAATATATAATATAAAATTTATATTTTAAAGGAAAAAAAATTAAGATAGTTGTCAATTAATAAGTTCTATTATTATTCTATTATTATTATATTATTTTATTACATTTTCTATTATAATTTGTATTACTAGATAAATAAATAAAAAAAAATTCCTGTAACAAATATGTAATATAAAATTTATATTTAAAAAAATAGAATATAAAGATATCAATTCCAATTAATAAATTTTATTGTTATTTTTATTATCATATCGTATATTTTAATAATTATTTATTTTTACTTATATAACAGTAATAATATATATATAATAATTATTAGTAATAATTTATTATAATTATATATATATATATATATATATATATATATAGATAATAAATTTATTTTATATTAAATATTTCTAAAATTACTTTAATAATAATTTATTATTATCATAATATAATAAATTTATTTCTCAGTAAATATTTCTAAAATTTCTTTAGTAATATTTTATTATTACTATATATATATATATATATATATATATATATATAACAATAATATATAAAAATTATTAGTAATAATTTATTATAATTATATATATATATATATAAATAATAAATTTACATTTTAATAAATATTTATAAAATTGCATTAGTAATAATTTATAATTATAATAATATAACAAATGAATTTTCTATTTTACTTTCTAACATTATTATTTATACATTTACTTGATTAAAATTAAAAATAAAATATAATATCAATATATGTTAAAAAGAGTAAACATAATTGTTCAAAATAGAGACATTTAATAGAAATATTACGACATATTCGAAAAAAAAAAAATTTCAAAATAATATACGAGACAAGAGTGGAAACACGAGAAGAAGCCTCCGTTCGTTCATAGTCTGAAGAAATAAGAAAAGCTCGTTGTGTTAATTCGATTCGTTCGTAGGATCAACGTAGGAGGTAAAGCGAGTTAATTAGATGCGAAAGTTCCTTGGAAAACGGGGAAAGGTACGGGGGTGGTGGAGGAAGGGACAAGGTGTAAGGACAATGAACGAACGAGACGACTATAATAAGACGTTGCGAGGATCTTCTAATGAGAATATACGATCCGTAAATTCGTCTATCGTATGTGTAATTTACTTCTCTATATATATATACACATATATGCATATTTAAGTATATACATATATTTATATTTTTATGCACACATAATAGTTAATGCAACGATTAGAATAAACGAGTATAATTATCTAAGAGATTCATGAAACTTGATATGAGAAAAATAAATCGTACGAGTAATTAACAACACGATTGTTCTTTTTGTTTTTTGTTACGTTAATTTAATCCTTTTTTCTTGTGTATTTATTTTTGAAAATCAAAACGTTTAAATTAATACAAGATTAATACTATTTTTGTTTTAATTTTTTAACGAAACAAAACGCTTACTTCCCATAGTACTTTGGGGAAAAAAAAAAATATATATATATATATATATATATATATATATATATATACTATATAATTGATTTACAAAATTGAACTTTTCTCCTATTTAACGAGATTGAGAGTTAAATTAGAAGCGAGTAAAAAGCCAAAGTTAGTTAATTTTTCATCTTTTTTTTTTTTTCTTTTCATTTTTTAACTTTTTTCCCCATAGTCTCCACGGTCATAAGTTTGACAAACTATAGCATATGGACTAGTAAAAAAAAAAAATGTATGTCCACGATACCCAATACCTTCACCCTTAACTCCCTTTTTTCGCTATACTCATCACTATTACTAAACCTTTTCGTTTTAACTTCCTACTTTCTTCCGAGACCACCCACCACCTTTTTCTACCCCCGATCCTTCATACACCACTCTTTACTGACTCTGTTCTTTCTAACCCCCAAGCGCAATTTAACTTGCAAATTTATCCTCTCTCGCAGCTTTTCGCCAAGGGGTTTTAACAAGTACTATCGGTGGAGGTGAAGGTAGGGGAGAGGAGGAGGGGTGCCAGGGGATGCAATTTTTAACACGTGTTCCTTCGTTCCTTCATTCCTGTTCACTTATGTTAGTAAGAAAAAGAAGAAGAAGAGGAAGAAAAAAAGCTTCGATCATCTTTGTTTCTTTTCTTTTCTTATTCTTTTCTACTTCAGCAGATTTTGTTCATTTTTTTTTTTTCTTTCTCTTTTTCTTCCTTTTTGTAAACTTTACCTCCAAGAGTTCACGACTGTTAAAAGTTTCGATTTAACACAAGGGGGTTACGTGTTAAAGGTACAAATATTTATTCTTTTTTTTTTTTTTTTTAATGTATTAAACCAAATCCTTTTTGCTCTTCTTTTTTTTATCATTTTTTATTTCTTTTATTTCTTTTACTTTTTTTTTTTTCTCATATACTTTTTGATCTCTTTTACAACGATAATACGTTTGCTGGGTTATATAAAACCCAGTTAGAGAGATGATATGAAATTATACGGTTTGGTTAGAAACATTAAAGTTAAATCATTTTCATGGTTTTGTACGTATTTAACGATGTATATATATATATATATATATATGGTGTAAGCATAGAAAATTGTCGATAATATTACGTGACACTTATTAGTTTCTATTATACTTTTGATACTTTGATTTCTTGTTAATTGCAAAATTGATTTATCGATAACACTTAGAATTAAAAATGAAATGTTTTCTATTTAAATATATATTTTATTTCAATTTAATTAAAAATAATCTTATGAATGTGATGAATCTCTTAAATGAAATTTCCTATTTGAATATATATTATTTCAAGTTAATTAAAATAATCTCTCTTTCTTTTTTTTTTTTATAATAATAATAAATAGATTAAAATATGAAAAGTATTTAAAAGGACGATTGTACGAATGTAGTTAGATCAAATACTCTTTTATAATAAAAAGGAACAAGTGTTGAATGAAAAGTATGAGAAAAAAGAAAAGGGTTTTGAAGGGTTGAGATGGGTAAAAGGAAGTGTACAGGCTAAAAACGTATCCATCTCGGATGTACATATTATGTATCCAAGTTAATCCGAGTTTTAGTGAAATATAATACTTCATCAAGAACGCACGAGGATTTGGATGTTAAGCTCCTCGAAGAGGTTCCTTGTTACCGTGCTCTCTATCCTTTTTTTTTTTTTTTCGTATACAATTTCTTTCTCTTTCTCTTTCTTTTTTCTTTTTTTTTTTCATTCGAGAAATAAAAACAAAAGTGGTTTTTAGTCATCTTTGTTTTCTTCTTCACGTCAATCATAGCAGAATAACAAATTTCTATTCATTTTCTTTCAAATATTTTATCAATATTTCTATTTTATTTCGTACCAACCCTCGTACCACCCTCGTACCAACCCTCACTCTTTTTCTGTCCACGAGTTGAGCAAATAAATTGAAAATTATTTTTTAAAATATTCAATTACATACTCTCTTTTGGTAATCTTTGCATTGAGACCCGTTTTTTTATTTTATTCGAATAAAATATCATCGAATGGTTGTAACCCAAGCTTGAAATTGAAAAAAAAAAAAAAAGAAGAAGAAAAAATAAAGTAGAAAATTATAATCCTATATACTACGTTGAAATAAAATTACACAAAATAAAATCAATTTCATTAAGATCGGTTCAGTGGTTTCGGAATTATCAGTGGACACATATATATAGTGTGACACTGAATTTTGTGATATAAGATTTGATGATATAAATTTTATGATATAAAACATCAAATATCTCGTAAACTATTGACATTTCGATGACCTTCACTTAATACTTTTTAACGCAGAATAAAAAAAGGAATCGAATAGTATAAAAAATATATAAAGTTTCATTTAAAGAAAAAGTGCAACTGCATCTAGTGGGTGCATCGATACATTTTCAAAAAAAGTAAGGACATAGAAAGTTGACATTTGTTGTGCCATATAACTTTTTCCTTTATGATTTTTTTCTATTGTTACTTAACAAAATAATTATTATCCGTCCCTGTTACAAGAATCACCCTGTATATAAAGATATATATATATACATATAATTAAATGTCAAATAATCACATCCCACTTTCTCTTCTACTTTTCATTTGAACAAAATACTCTTACAATTATTTAAAAGCGTAATAATATTAAATAACAAAAAATTAAAAACCACCAAAAAAAAAAGCAAAGAAAATCGAACGAACATCGACGATTGTAAAATAAAATTTTCTTCATTTCTTTTTTTTTTTACATTTTTCTCATTCCAAGTACTTTCAATCGTACCTTTTACTTCTTCAGTATTTCAAAAGGTAAAAGGGTTGGTTGGTGGGATTTAATAATAATAATAATAAAAAAAATAAAGTGAAAGAAAAAAAAAGAGACAAATAAATTTCAATGAATATAGAAATCTCGAAATGATTTTCCACTCAAAAGAGAAATAGAGTAAGAGAGAAAAGAGAGAGAGAGAGAGAGAGAGAGAGAGAGCATGAGAGAGAGAAATCCAATCCCAATTACAAAGTTTGCCGGTAATGTTGTTCCTCGGGGTTCATGAAAGTACCATTGCAATTTCCACGGGGGTGTAGTACACGTTTGCGTTCTTGAATCGGTAGCACTACCAATGGAACGATTATAGTTCTCGATTGAAACGCGAAATTGACGTTACGGAATTGTTCTCTCTCTCTCTCTCTCTCTCTCTCTCATTCTCTCTCATTCTCTCTCATTCTTTCTGTCGTACTTTCTCTCATTCATTGTCAATGTATGAGATTGAAGCAACGAACGAACGAACGATCAAATAATACTTCATGTAATCATGATCGATCGATCATTCGTTCGTTTGTTCGATCTATTTATCGATCTATTTATCAGTCTTTCATTCTATTCTTATTTAGCACAAGTTAGATAAAACAATCTTTGTGTGTGTGTGCGTGTGTTTTATGTTCAAATTTATCTACTTCTTATAGAAATATGTTTTAATTAATTATGATTAATTGAAATGTTGTAGTACATGAAATTTATTCGCAAAATATTCATATATATATTAGGGTGGGTCAAAAAAATGACTTTTTTTTTTTCAAGTGCCACGGAAAAATGGGTTGTTATACACCTTAAAACAATTCTCACGAAATATGAGCTCTTAATTTTAATAGGAAGATCCTCCGCATCGCAGTTTGTTATTTTTTTTTTTTCAATCTAATAGATTAAAATTCATACCTCATTATTTATTGATTGTACAGAAAAGTGGTCTAGACGAATTTTGTAGGAAATTTAATGCTCTACAAAAGAGGTATCTTATACTTTTTCTGTAAACCTCACCATTTGAATGATATTGAAGATTTAAATTTGATGATTTTTAGACTAATCTCATTTTTGTTTATGAATTTTATAACTCGACAATAAATGACTATTAAAAAGTGCACAATACAAATTTTTGTAGGAAATTAACTGCTCTATAAAAATGGTGTCTTATGTTTTGGCGATTAAATTAAGCGTTCAAAAGATATTCATCATCAAACTTTCAGGTGTACTGATTTTTGTCTCTGAAATATATATATATATATATATATATATATATATATATGGAATAATTTTTTCTTTTATAATTTAAATAGAATAAATATTAATATAGAATAAATTATAAATAGAATAATTTTTAATTATATATTTTTTTCATATATTTATACATTTCTATTTGTTGTTTTTTTTTTTAAACATCTGATATTTATGTAATTCGATCTACGATATTCCAGGAATAAATTTTTTTTATCGACATTGAAAAATATTCCAATTAATTATACATTTTATTAATAATTCGAAACAAAAATAACAAGGTAAAATTAATTCACAAAGTTAAAATTAAATATCAAGATTCAATTTACAATAAATAGGATCTTTTTATTCGTATAATAATTGATACTCTGAAATAAAAAAAAAAAAAAGAAACAATTTCGGATCCTTTCTCATCGATATAATATAATAATAACATTTGCTTGAATTACAATGAATTGTAATCGAGTTGAAAATTATATTTGTAAATAAAATATTCGATATTCTCGATCCGATTAGTAATTCGATAATACTTTCTCCATTTTCCAAAACTGTATATACTACGTAATCAAACTCAAACGTACATTTGCGATATAAAAAATGTACAAAATTCTTTACACGCAGATACATTCGTAATCAATACGTAATGAATGTTTCAACGAAAAATTTCGATCAATTTAGTTTCTTTTTTTTTTTTTATTGCCGATATTGCTAAACCAAAATTGTTCCTCTTCATTGTTCCAAAAAAATAAAAAGGAACAAAAGAACAATTAAAATTAATAGCCGCGTATTTGTAGTCGCATCGAAATTAATTTTTAAAATGAAAAATCAAATATTCCTAACGTTTTGAATATTAATCTTTGTTGCAAATTGAAATCCATATCCTTTTCCTTTGGTACAAAAATCAAAAAAGAAAATATTCATAAAAATTGGTATCACACGTATTTGCAATTATTAAATCGATGTTAAACTATAAAGAAGAAAATAAAAATTTCGTCTGTTCTGTTAGCTGATACAAAAAAAAAAATAAAATAAAAAAAAAAATAAAATAAAAGAAATAATACAATAAAAATCAATAAAAAAAAATACATGTAACTAAATAAAATTAAATATTCCAATAAAGAAACTCGATATATCCCTGCACGTGTTTTTTATTTTCTTTGTTTTTTTTTTTTTTTTTTTTTTTTAATATAAATAAATAAAAATATTTTGTAACCATAACTGGGATCCACTTTCTTGCTACAAAAAATAAATAAAAAAATTCCTAACGTATGTGGTGTTTAAAATGAAGTGAAATTTTCAAAAGAATAAAAAACTAAAATAAAATTCGATATCTCGAACTGGTTTGAAATTTGATCAGGCAGTTTTGATCGATACTGATATTTCGTTGTCACGTTAGGTTTGTAGATGACATTTGACACTTGAGAATCGAGAATTGGGACTACTATTATTCAAAAATGAAACCACAATATTGAGGGACCTCGTAAAACTTTCGCAATGATCCAACAAGCTAGGATTCTCACCTTCATTATAGTTATTCAGGCGTTCAGAATTATACGCCAGCTGGACCGGCTCCCGAGGGAAGTGTTGGGTCGTCCCCGTTAACGTAAACAGAATAATCCCTTTGTCATCCGACAATCGTGATGCGCATTCATCCCTTTCGAGCATTCGCGTGAAACCGGCCGTGGCTGACACTTGTCAAGGTAAAACAAAAGTTCCATTTAACCGTGTGATTTTACATACATATAAACAACAACATTTTCAACGAACAATCAAAAACAAAAAAAAACCAATTTTTACTCTCAACACCTCCACACGATCACAAAATCATTTACATATTTTTCTTATCAAAAATATCATATATATATATATATCATATATATATATGTCATATCACGTTGGCATTAATTTGATCATTTTGTTTGAAGGTAATGTAATTTAAATTTGTAATTTTGATTTTACAATTAGAAATATTTAATGACATCGATTAGATTATATTTTCAAATTTTTATTTTATATTAATGCATATATTAAATAAACATAATATAATATAATTAAACATATATAAAAATAAAATAAAATAAAAATTATATAATAAAAATATTATAATAATTAAATAAATAAATAATAAAAATAAATTATATAATAAAAATTATATAATAAATATATATATATATATATACATATGATTTAAATTCGTAATTTTGATTTTACAATTAGAAATATTTAATATGACATAGATTAAATTAGATAAATAAACGAAATTGATTAGATTATATTTTCAAATTGTTATTTTATATGAAAATTAATATACATATACATATATGTATTAAATTATATTATATATATATATATAAATGTAATATTATAATTTCTCGTGTTAAAATTATTAAATAGTAATTAGTATGTTGTATGGGAAATGTGGGTCGCGAGACCACATACGGTGTCGCGTAAACTAAATTTGTTGGTGTTGTAGAAATTTAGAGAAAAAAACTAAACAAATTCCTGTACACAAGTTGGTACGACCGACAAATTTATTTTAAACCAGTTTGGCAACGTTACGCGTATATATATATATATATATATATATATAGTGTACACTTGCGAGTTTATGATAGTTGAAAGAGTAGAAGATAGTAAAAAGTTTATATCCAGGGTCGTGAAAATATTTGTGTAGAGTAAAAAAAGGGCCTCGCCAAATGGATAATATGAAAAATATTTATAGAATTTATATAAAGAAAATTTATATATATTTTATTTGATATATTTTGTATTTTATATATTTATATTTATTTCATAAATTTTTATTTTATTTATACAAAGAAACAAAACAATTGTTAAAAAAAAATTAATATTTATATAATAATAAAAAAACAAAGTACAATATAATATTTCACTGTGCAATATAAAATATAAATATATATAAATCTAATTATATTTATATCAAACTATAATATACAACGAGATGAGTAAAAATCTTCCTAAATAAATATTTATTATAAATTAATATTCTAAATGAATATTTCAAACAATTTTCCAAAAGATAGAAATTGAAAAAAAAAAAAAACAAAATAATCTGTAGTAATTTAAAAATTGTCTAAAGTGTATAACATGTTGTGGATGTTCTCATGCGGTTACCTCATCTTCGATCTGATGGTGGTTTTAATCAGGAAAGTTTCAAGTTTTAAGCTGAAAAGTTGACGTTCGTTCGTTCGTTCGTCCGGACGAGATGCTTTTCGCGTTCTTTCGCTCTTCACGAACCACCGTTCTAATTTTAACCACTCAACGAGAACTTTACGATGCTAAATAACAGTTTTATACAGAAATTTTTTCAACCAAACACGATTTGTGAACTGTACGTCAGATTATATATATATCTATTTTTTATTTATTTATTTTAGCATTTCTAAAATTAACATTATTTTCTTTTCTTTTCTTTTATTTTTTTTTTTAACAATTTTTGTTCCTATTTTTTGTAATTCCAAGTAACTAACCATAAGTAAAACATTTAATTAATAATTTGTGATTTATTTTTCTTATTATTTCTAAATTGAATATTATTTTATTTTATTTTATTTTTTTTTTTTTTGCAATTTTTGTTCACCAATTCTTTAAATTTACTTCTCTCACTGTTTCTAAATTAAACATTATTTTATTTTCTTAATAATTTTTGTTCTTATCTTCTCTAATTGCAAGTATCAAAGTTACAATTTACACAATATTGGTTCAATAAATAATTTTTTATTTATTTTTTTTTTTTTACTATTTCTAAAATTAACATTGTTTTATTTTCTTAATAATTTTTGTTCCTATTTTTTTCTAATTGCATATAACTAACCATAATTTACATTTCACAATATTGGTCTAATAAATAATTTAACTTATTGTTAGCTCAATGAACGAATGAACGAATGAATAATTTGTTCTATATATGAACGTAATAATAAATTGAGAGAAAAGATAAAAAGAAAGATTTAATCATACCGTGCATGCTTACACGTATACTATACTATACTAGTATTAATACGATGACTATTAATCATCATAGAAACGACGATGACAAGACTTGATAAAATATCTCTTCAATAGTGTCTTCCACTTCTAATATCTCTTTAAGTTAAAAGTATGTACTCCTTTAGTAACAGCTGCTTTAGAAATTCCTATCTTATATGTATTATAACACTAGATACATTATGGTTCGTGTTGTTTCGTTTCAAAAATTTTTAAGGAAGATAATTGGAACATAATCCTCCCCCTCCCCAAGATTAGATCAATAGATCAATCATTCGACAATAACAGAAAGAGAATATGTGTCAATCACCTTCACCTAACCCCTCAATCATCTTCTAACCAAAATAGAAAGTTCAAATTGAAAAAAAATATAAAAGTTTTAAGTCTATAGGAAAGTTCTGTCAGATTTTTTTTTTTTAGAATAAAACAAAATAATATTATATACATTTTTTATACTTTAAATAAACTTCATCAAATAATATAATTGCAAATTATTTTTGAATTCCTATCAGGGTGATGGCAATTT
Source organism: Polistes dominula (assembly GCF_049000335.1). Classification (NCBI taxonomy): domain Eukaryota; kingdom Metazoa; phylum Arthropoda; class Insecta; order Hymenoptera; family Vespidae; genus Polistes; species Polistes dominula. The sequence continues at coordinate 3,092,441 of NW_028300915.1, forward strand.
TTATAACCACTGTGTTTTTTAAATTGTTTTGATTTATAGAAGTGAACAAATTGAACCAAGTGTTTGTCTGAAAGGGACAGAATGTTATTAGAAGTTATTGTTATTAATAAAAAAAAAAATCTAAGTTGAATAATATTGTATTTGATAAAATCAATTATTTGTTTACAAAATTCATGTTACACGTAAATTAAACACACACACAAATACATATCTATATATATATATATATATAAAATGAAATATATAAAATAAAATATATAAATAAAATAAAAATATATAAAATAAAAAATATTATATATACTATATTATACATAATATATACAATGAATTATATATATATATATGTCAAATAAAAATTTATTAATCATCCACAATATCATTGGTTACAAAATCGTAACGTCTGTCAGTAATTCAATCGAAAAAATAAAAAACAATATAGATATAGATAAAAATAAAAAAATAAAAAAAATATATATATACACACACAAATAAACACAAACATACAAACATATGCACATATATACCTTAGCCAAAAAATTGTACGCGTAAGTACATAAACCCGTTGGTAGAAAACAGTTCACGGAGGAGATCTCAGTCGATCCTTTCGATCCATTCTCTTTTCTCGTTACGATGCGAAAAAGAGAAAGAGAAAGAACGAATTGAAAGACCAACCAACCAAGAGAGAGAGAGAGAGAGAGAGAGAGTAAGAGAAAGAGATCGTGTCGTTGAACTCGACCGCGACCCCTCGCAATGATTTTATTCTCCCTGGCACGCTGTGTGTCCGGTACATTCCTTTCCCGGTAAAAGTCATTCCGTGAGAAAAGAACGGACGCGTGGAACCGCGAACAAACCACCACCATTACTACCATCGCTACACCATCACCACCATTACCACCTCTTCTTCTTCTTCTTCTTTTTCTATTCTTTTACCCACCTCCACAAACCTATATCACTCTCTTTTCTTACCACATCTTCTTTTTATTCATCTCATTCAGCGACCTTTTAATCTAATCCCCTTTCATAGAAATTAAATACTTAACTATAGTTAAATGGAACGTACCACGTGCTTCAAGAAACTTCTTCCTTTTTTTTGGTTTTTTTTTTTTTTATGCACCTGTCAGGTCACGGAAAGGTGGAGAAGACAATCGATTAGTTTTAATTACTTAATTCTTGCTTTACGTTTTTTTTTTTTCTTTTCTTTTCTTTTTATGGGATGATTGTTTTACTTTCATTTGTAATAATTTAAAATATATATATATTGTATGAATAAATTTAATCATGTTATTGTATTACCATGCATTAGATCGTTCCTACGATAAGTGAAATTTTGAAAATTTTTTTTTATTACAATTTATTATCGATTTTTAATCAAAATTTTTCTTTTATTTAAAGAGTATAATTGATCGTTGCATAACAAATGCGAACCAATGCGTAAATTATTTTTAACAAAATTTTTATTTATTTTAATTACTATAGATGTTACATCATCATATATATATATATATTTATTAATAGAAAAATATTAAACTTCATACAAAGTCGTTGAATTGTCAAAATCGTCAAAATTGTTAAAATTGGCAAAAATTCATTCCAAAATTTTGCGAATAAGAGAAACACGTAGGACGAGTCACTGGGCATTTGGACGATTTTTCGAGATTCGAATTTTTTTTTGAAGGGCTCGAAAGAAGAATTGTGAGTCGAGAGAGGATGGGGTGGAAGGGAGGAGAGAGAAAAATAAGAAAAAAAAATTATACGGAAAGAATCGCAAGACTTCTTGCGTGACTGTCGATTCCATCTCTGTTTTTTTGTTTGTTTGTTTGTTTGTTTTTCTTTTTTTATTACTTTTATTTCGAATACCATCATTCGTATTAAAAGAGAAAGAGAAAGAGAGAGAGAGAGAGAGGGAGAGAGAGAAAAGGTCAGGATATTTATGAGCGTCCTTCGAGCTCCGTAGTTGTTTCAGAGGCGCAGCCGGAAAGAATTTCTCAGTCTCGGGCACGACCCTATAAGAGGAGAACTCGCGAACGCCTAACTTGATACTATTTTAGGCCATCTGGTGCAAGGTTGGGTTGACGGGACGTTAAACTACACTTTGTCTCTGTTTATTTTACCAAAAGAAATTATTAATAATTTATATGCAAAATGTATCTAAAAATAAACAATCAAAACACTCTTTAAATCTAACAATCATTTTTCTGCCCATAAAAATCATCAAATTTAATTTATTAGGGCATCTGGTACATATATATAATAAAATTATATAATAACAAAATAATAAAATAATAAAATTAATAATAAAAATATATATATATATAATTTAATTATATAATATATATTATAAATTAATATATTAAATAATAATAATTAAAAATGGTAACAAAAACACAATTAATTATTATATTATTATATTAAAATATTACTAATAATATATAATACTACATATATAATATATTATATAAAATTAGTTACAGCTAGTTATATAGTTATATATAATTAAATTTATATAATTAATTTTAATTTAATTATATTATATACAAAAATAATTAATTTAAATTTAATTTAATTATATTATATATGTGCCCATAATTATGAAAGTGGTCTAAGTCATGTATCTCTTGTTTCGAAATATTTAAAGATTTCTATTTGAACACCATATGAATTCTATGTAATATTGAAAAAACAAACATTATCTAACGACTCATTTTTAACAATATCGTGAAAATTACATTGAATTTATTTAATTTAAAATAATGTAGTGCGTAATAACTAATAAACTCTTCCTTTTTTTTTTTAATTTTGACTTAGACCACTTTCATAATTATGGGCACATATAATAAGTTATATATAGTTAGTTATATATTATATATAATATATTATTAAATTATAAAATATTCATTATACTAGATAAAAATTAATATTTCGTTTTTTTCAAAATAGTATGCTAATTCTATGTTCAGCATAAATAATAAGTGCCAATGAAAAACTAGGTGAAAGAAGAAGAAGAGGAGGTGGAATGGGTGAAAGGGAGGGGGGGGGTTGACAATGAAGAAGAAGAAGAAGGGTTGATAGTAAAGCTCGGAGAGTATTATACTGGGTAGGTAGAATAAAGGAAGTGTGAAAGGGGGAAGTAGGGAGAAGGAGGGGGTGGGGGTTTAAAGGTTGAAGAGGATTCGTTCGTTTAATAGTTGGAGAAGCGATTAGATGTAAAGGAACGTGCGAAGACATGCTCGTTTCCAGCATGGATGATTGTGCACAGTGTGTATCGTTTCTTGACAATACGTTAAGGATATAGGGACGCGAAATGGCACTATCGTGTTAAGCAAATGTTACTATCCTATCGGCTAATGGCACGTGACCTCGACGTGTTGGTAGTAGTACTCTACCTCGTTTCCGTGTAAAAGGGAAGAAGAAGAAGAAGAAGAAGAAGAAGAAGAAGAAGAAGAAGAAGAAGAAAGAAAGAAAGAAAGTGTATGCGTTAGTATATACGAGAAAGTGAAAAAGATAACAGTGTTTTCGTTGTAGTAATAGAGTAGTAGTAGTAGTAGTAGTAGTTGTATTACCTATGGAAGATTAAATATTCACTTTACGATATTTCTTCGACATTTTATCGTAAAGGGATAAAAAAAAAGGGTTATGCTGTGGATATTTCTAAAAGGGTAAATGAAGAATGTTGTTTATGTTTTCAATTATTCAGTCAGATTTTTTAAAGATTTTTTTTGTTTTGTTATGGTAATAAATTGAAGAGAATTTATGTATATATATATATATATATATATATATATATATATATATATATATATATATATGATAGTGGAATTTTTATTTATATGTGATATCTATAGTAAATTATTTTAGTTGATCGTGTTTAGTTAATTATTTTATATATATAATTAATATAAAACATAAATATTTGTATATATTTTAAATATAAATAACATTAGAATTTTTTTTAATAAATAAATTAAATATATAATTAATTGCGAATTATAATATTTAATTATTATATTGTTCTAATTAGTCTTAACATCAAATTGTTTTTTTAATATACCTTGTTATGTTTATTTTTAATAATTTCTAGAAAGGATTTCTTTTCTTTCTGTTTTATGTTTATTTATTTATTTTTTTTTATAAACAAATATTGCATGGATTTATCAGTCAAATTTTAGAAATCAATTGAATATAAACGTAAAATGTAATTATATGAATTTTTTATTTGGAAACTTTACAAACTATCTAATATCTAATACATCTTGAGTATACTCTAAGGTTAAATGAGATTAGAGATGATAAATTAGGAAAGTTAATGGACACAAGTTTAACTGGGTCCTTTAAAATTTACGTTTAGAGATGTTTAGTTACGTTTGTTTTGCAAACGCGACGAACGTGTTTAGAAGATATTAATGTTTCTTCTAGTAACACTAAATATCCTGTTAGTTAGTTTAGAGAAACAACTTGTGTGATTTTTTTTTTACTAAAACATATCCTAAACTATATTCCTAAACTATGCATAGATAACAAAAAAAAAAAAAGTTATGCAAAATACGAGAGGTTCGATTTCTAAGAAAACTGGTCGATTGTTCTTCGAATGTAAAAGAAAAAAGAAATAAAAAAAAATGTATGTACCTTTTATTTTTCTTCTTCTTCTCCTTCTTCTTTCTTTTTCTTTTTTTTTTTTTTTTTTACATGGGGTAGGTAAATTCACGAAAATAGGTCATTTTTTTGCAGTGCCCTAAGAAACGACACGATTCACTTCAACTTGTTTTGTTTCTTTCAAAAGTCCTCTCGAGAGAGAATGGGCCGAAAAGAATTTCGTACCAACCAACCAACCAACCCAAGAACCTTGTAAAATCTTCTTCTTCTTCTTCTTCTTCTTCTTTCTCAAGGTTCTTCTTACCTTCAATCTTTTTTTATATCTCCATTTTTCTAATTTTTTTTTCTTTTTTTGAATTGTTTTCTATACCCTTTTTCTTTTATCATTTTTACAGTGTACCATCATCCTCCCCCATTTCCTTCGTTCTTCACTTCACATTTGAGAAAAAAAAAGAAGAAGAAGAACCAGAAGATAAAGATAAAGATAAAGATAGATATATATATCCCTAGATAAAAAAAATAAAGAGAAAAAAGAGTATGACAGGTAGAACTCGAGAAAGCGATCTTTGCATTCTCCTACGAGTATAAGATGAGAGAAGAAGGTTCAAGAAGACAGGAAGAAGAGCACTGCTGCTGTCACGTTGAAGGTGTAGAAAGGGCAAAAGGGGTGGGAGTCGAGAGGAGTCCAACATAGAGTGAAAGGGGGGAAAAAGGGGGGAAGGGGAAAAGGGACTAGAAGAGAAATGGATAGTGCTCTTCTATACATACTTAAGTACGGTATATGCATACATACGTAACTTATATATATATATATATATATATGTTTCTCCTATGTATGTATACATATGTCATGTATGTACACGTGCAGATGTATATAAATATGTAGATGTGTGTACAGGTATAGATGTGTGTAGATGTATGTAGATGTGTGTAGATGTGTGTACATATGTAGATGTATGTACACGTGTAGATGTATGTTCATATCTAGATGTGTGTACATGTGTAGATGTATGTAGATGTATAGATGTGTGTAGATGAGTGTATATATATATATGTGTGTGTGTGAATATTCTCTTTCTCTTTCTTTTTCTTGTTCTATCTTTTTGTCTATTTCTCTCTCTGTTTCTCTTTCTATCTATCTATCTATCTCTGTTCATGCGCATGGGACTTTAATTTTTGCCTATCACGACTGTACGTTCCACGAGCGTCAGAACGTCAACTTGGATGGGACGTTGCCGCCATGCCGTCAGAGATATATGGCCGCGAGCATAACAGCAATGAGAACGTTGTCAGCGAGTTCATTAACGCGTCTCTCGCTAAATTCTCTCGCCCTCGAGAAAAGATTCTAATTTGTGTATGTGTGAATATGTGTGTGTGTATGTGGTGTGTAAGAGAGAGAGAGAGAGAGAGAGAGAGAGTATTTTTTTTACAGCTTGTCCATTTCGCATGCTCAGATAGAGCTAGCTAGCTGGTAATAGTTAGCTTGCTAGCTAGCTATCGCGAATCGATCGTGAATTAGTATTCTATTTCTTCTTAAGGTCACTCTAAATATATACGAGTAAATATATGATTGGTTGAACGGTAAAAAAGGATTATCCGGAGTTACTGTCTTATTTTTTTCCTTCTTTTTGGGAGGGGCGGGGGGTTGTTGTTGTTATTGGTGTTTTAATTTGGAAATAATTACAAAATTGGATAAAATAATATATAAATTAATAAATGTGTTATATATATTATACAATATATACATATATATATATAATATAAATTTAAATTAATATAAAATATTATATAAAAAATTTAAATTATTAATATATATATATAAATATGTATTACAATATATATTATTATATAAAATAATGTATTAATAAATGAATGTACTTTACAATATAGGAAAAATTGTATAATATTTTTGCCACGTAATTAATGAGTTTTTATTTGAAAATTTAAATTAAAAAACAAAAGATCATTTATCTTCACTTTCTATTCAACCAATCGTATGGTACCATATATTTTGCGTGTAACTAAATAATAGAATAGATGAAGATAAATTTTGTGTTAAGTCACTTTTTGAAATAATTACAAACTGTGAAAACGTTTAAATTCATTGTATTAAGATAATGGAATTTTTGTTTGTATCAAATATCATAAACGAAATCTTACGTTTAAAGGAAGACACGGTATATGTATGTATGTACATACATACATCTATACACGTGTGTGTGTGTGTTTATCGTGTGTCATCTTTCGTCCTAAGTATATCCTAGGTCTTTCTTTTAATGGCAAAACCAAAGGAGAATATTCTACTCAAAGACTATATTTATTCCTTTCGGCTGTTCCGAGTTTAAAGAAAAAGATAAAATAAGAAAAAGAAAAAGAAAGTGAAAGAGAGAGAGAGAGAGAAAGAGAAAGAGAGAGAAAGAGAGAGAAAGAGAGAGAAAAAGTTGCAGCTGCAATGTCAATACGATAGGGGAAAAAGAAGCAAATGCAGTCGTCTTCTTCAGAAATCCAATACCTCTCCATCATCGTAAAAAAGATGAAGAAGATGGAGGAAGAAAGTAGTAGATGTAGAATAAGTAAAAGTAGAAAAGACAAATCGTTGTAAAGTTAAAAAGTAACTTTGAAAACGAAAGAATCAAATGACATCGAATCGTATCGAGGGACAGATCATTTGATATTTTTACACAAAAATTTATATATCAACAATAATTTCAATAATATTTTCTACTAATATTTTTAAACATTTATCTTTCATATTTAATCATATAAATTATATATTATAAGATGTTTCGGCCACACGTTGTTGTGGTTTTGTTTTCAAATGTTGATTTAATATAATTCTAAACTATTTAATAAATTATAACAACACACAAAATAATATCACAATTAGAATAGAATACATAAAACAATAATATTGGGATTTTTGGCAGGGGCGTGGCGTAGCAATTCGACCTATCTACTTTAATTTTGAATTTAGCCACCAGATAGCGTATTCAAGTTCTAGAGATCCCAATACGAAAAAATAGAAAAAGTAAGGTTATGTCATATGTAAATTGAATAATTGAATACTTCGCCATCTATCGAATATTTAAACAATCTAGAGACCTAGATAATCTCTAAATAATAAATCAATTCTAAACTATTTAATAAATTATAACACAACACACAAAATAATATCACAATTAATAATAGAATACTTAAAATAATAATATACTAAAAAATAGAAAAAGTAAGGTTAAGTTGTATATAATTTGAAATAATTGAATTAAAGTACGACGCCATCTTTTGAAAACTTACAGTACCTAAAGACCTAGATAACCTCTAAGTAGCAAATCCTCAAATTATCAATAAAAAATAAAAATAATCGCGATAAAAATTATCCTATATTCTAAGTTGAACAAAAACACACAAAATTAAAAAAATTTCCATTAAAATCGGTTGAGTAGTTTTGGAATTATTAGTGGACAAACATATTGTGACACTGACTTTGTATAATCAGTCATTTCAAATTCTTACTAAAAATATATCAAAAAAATAATTTCAATAATATTTTCTTTTAACATTAATTCATCGTTATTAAATCGCATCTATAATATAATATATTTAACATTTAATTATTATAAATCGTGTTATTGATATGATTAAAGAAATTACTCACTAATTTCCTGTTACTTTGGTTCAATTTGATGCAACGTAAACCAGCATTGTTTGGATGATCATCAAGAAGAAAATATTCATTTCCAAGTTCGCTTTCCATTTTCATACGATGTATCATGACATTAGCCAGGTTTTCATCAACCATTGATAACGTATCGTCATCATCGTCACTGTCTAACACAGATTCGGAATATTCTGTGATAGTTGACAGTCTCTTCCTACGATCCTTGGTTCCGTCAACCGGAAATTGTTCCATCTCGAAGCACTTTGATGATCCACGTAAGAGAATGAGAGAGATTAACAGAAAAAGATAGAGAGCTACACACACACATACAAACACATAGACACACACACACAGAGAGAGAGAGAGAGAGAGAACAAAAAAGATGTACAAAACGTTATTTCTTTAATATTCTCTTTTATCGTACTTTGTTCTAACACGAACGAGATTACGTTTAAAGAGGCACACGCTAGGATTTCAAGGAGAAAGATACAATACCTATTTACTTGTATATATATATATATATAGGGAAAAAAAGAGAAAGAGAGAGAGGGTGAGAGAAAAAGGAAGAAAAAGATAGAGATGAGAGCTTTTAAATCTACCGTAGGAGAACATCCAAGGATTTAATCCTGTAATTGCATGCGTTAGCTTAATCTCGTAACCGTGGGCAACGTTGTAACTGTACGACGATACCGTACGTACACGTTATATCTACGTTATATAGAAGGTTACGGAGAAAGGTTGGAAGAGAGAATACGAAAAAGAGAAAAAGAGAGAGAAAGAGAGAGAGAGACTCTGATTTACCGACCGAGTCTTTCGAAAACCTTTGCATGGAAAACGATCATCTCCTAGCCCAGGATTATCTGCAGAAAAAGGGACAACGGAGTTGGAGAGTCTTGCTCCTGGAAAAACACGCGTTTGCACTTAGGCCTCCTACGAGATAAAATATTCTTTTTGCATTACCATCGATCTATTTTGTCTATCTATTTATCGATCTGATAAGATCGATAGATCATAGGTTTTTTTTTTTGTATTGTTTTCATTATATACTTTATAGAACCTGTCAAGTAAGAAAATGGGTCTGAAGAAATGTAATGTTTTATTTATTATGTTCCTGTTTTTATAAAAATTATTCTATAGAATATTTTTTTTCTAAGATAGTTTATTATCGTTTTATCGTAATTAAGATTTATCGTTGTTAATTAAAAATAAAAGAAATAAAAAATAAGTAATTAAGTTAGTACGTTATAACAACGTTTAAATTATTAAGCATCTATTTCACGAAATTATTTGAAAGAATATGTTTTTTTTCTAATGTTAAATAGTTTATTATCGTTCTATCGTAATCCATATTTACTGTTGTTAATTAAAAAATAAAAAAATAAAAAATAAAAAATAAAAAAAAATAAGTAATTATTTTAGCACGTTCTAACAACGTTTAATTTATTATTCATCTATTTCACGAAATTATTTACAAAAATATTTCCTTCTAAGATAATTTATTATCGTTCTATCATAACCCATATTTACCCTTGTTAATTAAAAAAAAATAAATAAATAAATAAATAAATAAAAAAATTAATAATTCATAAGTTATATAACAACGTTTAATTCATTAAAGATCTACTTCACGAAATTATCTGAAAGAATATTTTTTTCCTAAGATAATTCATTATCGTTCTATCGTAATTCATATTTATTGTTGTTAATTAGAAAAATAAAATAAATAAAAAACAAGAAATAATTCGCGTACGATATAACAACGTTTAATTTATTAAACATCTATTTCACGTTATGTGCATAGAATCGTGTCCAATTTGAAGATAATTAAGGTTTCCTCTACACCACCGGTCCTCCTCCTTCCTCTCACGGATATATTATTATACCGGTATGTATGTGTGTGTGTGTGTGTGTGTGTGTGTGTGTGTGTGTATCGTTAATTCAAATGTCGTTGGGAAAACTCACGCGAGATATATAATAATTAATTGCAGACTAATCGAAGGGGTGTACGAGAAATAAGAATGCAATGCCCTTAAACTTAAATAAATATTTTACTGCTAGTACCCAATCTCTGTGTATGTGTGTGTGTGTGTGTGTGTGTCGTAATACAAATTTACACGTACACTTATATGGCTCGTGCAAAACGTTCATCGAATAATTCTTACCAATAATTTATCCTATATCTCCCCCCCCCTCGTTCCCCCCTTCTCTGCACCTGTTTCTCTACCTTTGTCTTTTACATCGTTTCGTAACGTCGTTAGAAGTCTTTTGTTAACATTTTATTCGTTAATTATTATCAACGATAAATTTGTAAGACAACGATAATTGGCTAGTTTTTTTAATTAAGTTTGATCTTGTTTTTTTTCTTTTTGTTTGTTTGTTTGTTTGTTTGTTTTGTTCGGCAGGAATGCACTTAAAACAACAGATCTTACATTAAACACCTTTCTAGTTTGATATTTTTCTTCTTTTTCTATTAGAAGGAGAACGTAATAGAACAACTACGACTATGATGACAACAACGATAAGGAAAAAGACGAAGAAGAAGAAGAAGAAGAAGAAGAGGAGGAGGAGGATGAAGATAAAGAAGGAGGAGGAGGAAGAGGAGGAGGAGGAGGTTGTGTTGGATTATGACAACTATCACGGAGCAGAGAAATAAACGCCTACCACGTCGCGTAACTGCGAGAGTACTGCAACTGGAATAGTAGTAGCATAAGCCAAGAGGAGGAGGAAGAGGAGGGGGAGAAGGAGGACCACAAGTTCCTCCTCTTCGTCTTTCGTGTCTTTTGCGATCTCTCCTCTTCATCTTCATCTTCATCTTCTTCTTCTTCTTCTTCTTATTCTTCTTCTTCTTCTTCTTTCAATTCCTTTTCGTTAGAGTCATTTTCTTTTTTATCCCTTAAATTTCATTTCAAAAATATTATCCTCCACCATTACATTTTTAGAGATTTAATTTTTAACATATTTGAAAAAAAATATATTTATTAAACATGTTTTAAATTTAATTTAATCTTTTTTTTTTAAATAATTAATTTAAATAAATTTAATTTTTTATTTTTATTAATTCTAAATAAATGTAAATGTTTTTATTTTAATTTAATTTTATATAATTTAGTTAATTTAAATTTATTTTTTAATCTATTTAAATTTATTATTTATTTTATTAAAAAATATTTAAAAATTAATTCAAATAATTTATATTTTAATTTATTATAATTTTTTATAATATTATATAATATAATTATTATATTATAATAAATAATAATTTTATAAAAAATATAAATTAATTTTAAATAAATTAAAATTCTTTTATTTTAATTTAATTTTTTTCTAAACATTTAAACATATTTTTATATATTTCTTCAAAATAAAATAAAAATAATAATAATGTTGAAGAAAGAAAGAACAAGAACAAAAACACACACACACACAACACAATTACAAAATATTATCATCTACCATTAATTCTTGTTTTCCTTTCTTTTCTAATCTCGATCAAATTTATAAAATATTAAAGAAAAAAAATTTGTATTTCTTAAAAAAATAAAAATAAATAAAAAATAACAATGATGAAGAGAGAAAGAACGAGAACAACACAGTGTGTTCATGCAGCAATACAGTGTCATCGTACTTTCCTTTTATATATTTATTTCTTTCTTTTTCTTTCTCTTTCTCTTTCTCTTTCTTTCTTTCTCTCGTCATCTTGACGTTCTTCATCATCGTCACTACGAACCACGTTCAGACTTCACACTTTATATTTAGACGTAGGCGACGCGAGCTTTATTTCCACGCTCCTCCTCTCTGTGGCTAACTCAACTCATACTTTCTCCATCTATCTCTATCTTTCTTTCTCTCACTCACATACTCACTTAAACACATACATATACACATATACATATTCTTATTCGTTTCAAACGAGTCTCAGATCGTACTGTGTGTTATTCTGTCCTTCTTCATCCTCCTCCCACTTTACCATCACAAATACCACCACCAATCAGATAGATGAATACACTTACTGCAAATACCTCTCTCTTTATATATATGATACACATATGCCTGAGTATGTATAAGTATGTGTTTGTGCGTGGGCGGTTAACCACGTGCGTACGATAAACGCTAAACGTCTGCTTCTCGTTGAACTCACCACCACCATTACCAATACCTACACCAATACCCAATACTAATACTAACACCATCATCCTCATCATCATCATCATCATCATCATCATTGTACGGACTTAGGTATATATGTATTTAAGTAATACTTTGTTGTCGGTGTCAATGTGACAACAATAACGACAAATGACGTTTCTATATCTTTCATACAACAAACGTAAGCCGACCTTTCTCAAGTGGTGAATTAATCAGTCAGGTAATAAGGGCCCATTTCCCGTCCTATTATGTACCTTTTCTCTTTTCTTTTCTTTTTGTCTGTCTGTCTGTCTGTCTATCTGTCTGTCTGTTTAAATGCTTTTGTATGTCTTGTCTAACTGTGCGTGTGTATATTTAAATGTATTTATGTGTAGTATGTGTATGATATATATGTATATAACAGTAAATATAGTTGTGACGTTCTCGATAAATAGTGATGCCTAGTATCGTCCCATAAAACGACAATTTGATGGCGGACCGTAACAGAGATCGTGACGTAATGACAGAAATTATACGATTATTTGCTCACGATCATCACGAACTATATTTATACAAGTTTGTAATGATTGTTTATTACCGTTACGTTCTAGAATTATATTTTATTAGGTAGTCACTCAAATAGTTGTTTATTCAGTTACTTTGGTTCCTTCTTTTTTATTTATTTTTTTTAATATTAATTCATATTGAGATTTTAGTAAAAATGTTTTTCTTTTTATTTTTAGGAAATTTGGTATAAGTAATATTTTCTATTTTATGTCATTGTACTCATTGTATGTTATTATTTATATACAATATATTATTTATATATTGTCATAGTTACTCATTATATGTTTATTAAGTATATAAAAAATTTACTATAAGAAAAAATAAGAAACTTGTTGAATACTTTAATACACACTTACGTTGTAAATTATTATATTTATACTTGGGGTTTAAATATTACTAAAAAAAAAAACATACAAAAAATTATTACAGGAGTAAATAAATGTATATGTAGAAATTTATTTTAAATATTTTAAATATTTATTTATTATATTATATTATTATATATTATATAATATACTCGATTGTTTATCTATATTATTATATTTAAATATTTAAAATAATTGTAAATGTTTTTAATAAATTTGTAGATTTATTATTTTTAATAAATAAAGTATTAAATAAAGATTTAAACAAGTATATATTTTTTAATCCCAATTTGTGGTATATATAAATATTTTTCAAAATATATTTCCAAAAATTTTTCTATTTAAACTTCGTATCATAACATAAAGTAAAATAAATAATAAATATTTAGATGTTTAATAGAAGACATGAAAAGTAGAATTTATCAAAAAAAAAAAAAAAAAAATAATAAAAAAACATATTTAAAAAATTTTAAAAGGACCATTTAACAACTACGATATCCTTTCGCGTGTTAATTTTACATTGAGCACGAGATAATATGAAAGACTTTGTTTCTAATATGAACAAAAGTTCACGTATATAACTATGCTCGAGTATATATGTATATATATGTGTATGTGTTTGTATATGTATGTCCGAGAAGCAACTATGTTTGTACGAAGTTCAACATTTGCAAAAGTCCAGCACTGGTACGAGAACGACGGTTATGATATTTGCGCTCGTAATTAAAAGTTCAGCTTCGTTACGTTCATCTCTCTCTCTCTCTCTATCTATCTATCTATCTCTCTTTTTCTCTTTCATTTCTTTCCCAAACTTCGTTTTCCCTCATAGTCGTCGTCATCTCACACTTTTCTCTCTATTTTTTTCATCATAGAGATCTCATGTTATCGTTTGGCTACGTTTGAATTTTTCTTTCCTAACGACGTTGACGATGATGAGGGTTTGAAGTGAAAAAATATGATGAAGGGAAAAAAAACATATCAAAAAAAGAAAAAAAAAACCAACAAAATTAAATAATTAAAATATATATATATATATATATATATGTGAAATAAGTGTAAGAATCGTATAAAAAACATATTTAGATATTAAACATGTAAACGAAATAATTTTTTAATATTTTAATGTACTCTTTCTATACTAAATTAAAATAACATATATATATATATATATATATAGAATATATTTAACTATTAAATATGTAAACAAAAATATGTAAATAAAATAACATTGTAACATCTTAATGTACTGTTTCTATAATAAATTGAACTAACACACATACTTGAGATTTAAAAGATTTTGAAAAATATAAAAAAATAAGTAAACAAATTAGATAAATTCATTGTTAACTATTTTTTTTTTTTTTAATTAAAATAGCAAACACGTGATTTATATATCGAAAGATTTAAAAAACGAGATACGTTATTTGATATGAAAAAATTCGTGTCTGGTAATTTTTTTGTTTGTTTTTCAACGATGATACTTGTGATATATATACGTATTTATCTAATATGCACGGATGACTATTAAACACTCATTTATACATATATATATATATATATATATATATATATATATATATATATATATATATACACTTATTTATATGATAGTCGTAGCGCGTGAAATTCTTCGCCACGTGCGTTTTGCAAATATGTTTTGTAAACGCCCACCAGTTAGGCGACTCTTCTCTATATACTTCAGTACTCGTGCACAAATTACCAACCATAAACTACGACGTACGTCGTTCGTACGTTCACGTTCCTATACTACACTCTTGCATGTACAGTAGTACCATCGAAGAATTTAGAATGAAAAATGTGTACGCGGTTTAGAGAACTCTGTTATCGTTTTGGAAACTTTCCAAAAATTAATGTAAATACTTGATCATAATCGAGAATCAAAACTTATTTTCTCGTATTTATTACAAGTTAAGTTAAAACACAATTTACGTTAAATATAACAAAAATATTTTACATTTTAAACAAAAATAAAATAAAATTACGAGTATCAGAATATTTACAAATTTGAGAATAAATTAATATTTTTGATGGTTTATTTTTAATTACAGCTAGTTGGTAAAATTATCAATCAAATGCAATATGACAATTATAATAAAATAAACATACGTTTACGTTAAAGTTACGTGAATTAATACGGTAAAAAATAAACGTAATTAAAAAATCAAATTCGTGTAAAACAACAGGTAAATACCACAATATGCAACATTACCTATTATTACAAATTACAATCATTTTCATTAAATACGATATTAACATTTAATGTTTAAAACTAAAAACACCATATAATGATGTAAATTTAATGTAATAATATTTTCAAATGACTTGTGAAGAATAAAATTGTACATTAGGGGTTGGGGAAAAAGTTTCTTCGTATTTTACGTATAACTAAAAAAGTGATATCTATGACACCGTGTTAAAACGAGTATAATTTATTATTTAACCATATTAATAAAACACAAAAACATGTGTAAATTCGAAGAAAAGATCAAATATGAAATACCAAATTGTATAAATTTATATTTGAAAAAAAAATTGTATTATAAAAAATACGAAACAACTTTGTACCCAACCCAATATATTTGTGAATCGTAGAAGGAAGAAGAAGAAGAAGAAGATGCTAAAGCTCGTTGTGTCGGTTCTCGTTCGTTTCCTAGTACTTAATCTCCACGGTTTATCGGCCGTGAATGCACAAGCGAATACACAAATACAAACATACACACATACACATAAGAATAGCAGCTTGTTATGTTATGGCACATCGTGGTGCGGTTACGGGTTAAACGAAATACATTCGTGTACGGGGGTAGCGGGCTAACATCTTTTTCTTTCACTTTATTTTATTTTATCTTTTTTTTTTTATCTCAGTTGTATAGCTGATTCTCAACTATGGCTTTCGAATAGCAATTGCCAACTTATTTTTATATAAATGAGGAAGAATGAAAGAATGAATGAGAAAGAGTAACAAATATTATAAGCTTGTTATTTAAAATAGAAATAAGTATAATAATATTGTCCCATAAAGATTGTTAAATTATTTAATAAATCCCATATGTGTGTAATACTCCGGTTACTTTCATATAATGCTATTTTGATAAATATTTAACAAAGATGGGGACACACAAGAAAATAAAATTATAATTATAATTATAAAATAAAATATAAAATTATGACCCTTTTAAAAGAGACAAGTTGAAGTAGTCGGAAAGGTCAATTGTCATTTTCGAAAGAATTGAAAATGGTTTGAAATTTGTCAAGCTTTTAACTAAATAAATGCAAATACGTTTTGACTCGATATATTCTTTTATACTTTTAAATTTTGATAAAAAAGAAAAAGAAAAGAAAGTTAAATGAAAGGTTCGTTCTGGTTATAAGTCTGAGTATAGTCAATCGATTTTGAAGAGGACTGTAGTGGATAAGAGAATACAACGAGCGCATTCAGCTTTGCAAACGATGAAGTGCACAGAGTGACTCAATGACGGATGAACTTCTCTCCCTTTGCACGGCTTGTGTCACGACCCTTCTTCACCTCCTACCTCTTCTCCATACACCACCCTCACCTTCTCCTCTTTCTCCTCTTCTAGTTCTTTCTTTCTCTTTTGGTTTCTCTAGTAGTGTAGTCTACTACTCTGATCTTCCTCTGAATTCTGACACAGGACGCGATTTGGTGTCTGCTCTCGAACTCGTACACCGTCTGCTTTCTATGAGTGCACAAGGGCACATCTACTGGGTGTTCTCATTGAAATAATACTTAGATCAATATAAGATCATTTTCTATGTGTTTAATAAGATTTGATTTGATTTGGTTTTAGTTTTTTTGAATTGTTATATACATGCAGTTTATAGTTTATATTTTTTTATAATTTAATATATATTTTTTTGAATATTATTTCTTCATTTTTTTATGCATATATATTTAATCTTTTTATAATAAAAAAATTGGAACAGTTCTTATAGAATAGAAGTAATAAACGTTTTAACAAACTCTCAATAAAACTAGGAATGAACGACCCTTTTTTTATAAGACAGTTGTATGAATATATTTTTACATAATATAAACAATGATAATATTATATTATTAAATTAAAAAAAAGAAGTAAAACGATCCTATTATAAAATAGACTTTTCATCAGACATAAAAGTAACGTTGACGTAAAAGTAAAAATTTCGATAGCTCTCGTATAATAAACTCGTACGATTCGAATATAACCATTTTCGATAAAAAAAGGAAAAAAAATAAAACGTGGATCAAATTAAACATTTTTTTTTTTATAGAACAGCCTATAAAATATATTCTTTTAGTTTAACAATGAAAGTATAATTAATTAGATAAAAAGTATTATACTAGAACAATCCTATTAAATAAAATAGAGATTTGACATCGAAGTATCACAAATTCTTCTTACCCTGACATAAAACTAACGTTGACGTTTAAAACTAGGTCGGATAGATTAAGTACTTACTTATGTACTTACTCACTTACTTGTTGGTCGATACTTTCGGGTTACACGTTATATATACACACACACACACATATACACACATTGATGTTAAATGTCATGGGTCGATATCGATCGTATTACTCTCTCTCTCTTTATTTATTTCTTTTTATTTTACTATATTTCAAAAACAAATATATATATACATGTGTGTGTGTGTATAATTATGAAAGTAGTCTCATGGTAAGTTATATTTATTTTGTTTTGAGATATTTAAAAAATTTGAACACTAAATACAAAATTTTATATAATATTAAAATAACAAATACTATAAACTAAAATAGTAAGTATATATTTATTATTATTTCAATAATAATATTATTAAATAATAATAATTTTAGTGAATGAATGTTTAATAAATGTAAATAATTATTTAATAATAATAATATTAAAAATAATAAATACTATAAATTAAAATATTAAATATACATATATTTATTATTATTATTATAATGATAATAATATTGAAATAACAAATACTATTTAGCAATTTATTTTTAACAATATCATCTCAAAGTTACACTGAATTTATTTCATTTAAAATAATGCGGTGTGAAATAACTGATAAACTGATTTTTTTTTTATTTTGATTTATGTTAAACCATTTCCATAATTATGAGCACATATATATACATGCATATATATAAATACTTTTTGATTAAACAATAACGAAAGTGAAAATCATTTGATATTCGATGCTTAAACGTAGCACGAGATACAGATACGAGTAGTTGCATGCTTAATAAGGAATCAAGCTTGGTACTGGGCGTAGGTCTGGTTTATTACTAGTGGGTATGGTCGGAATGGGAAGTAGAGAGAGAGAGAGAGAGAGAGAAAGAGAAAGAGAGAGAGAGAGTAATAAGTATGCGTTACTACGCAACGTGGTCTAACACCTACATTTAACTTGATTCTATGTTTTACAGCATATGAATCAAAAGCTTACTAACATTTCACCGTCTTGTTATTCTTTACATATTATTTTTACATATTATTTTTAATCTAAATGTATTACAAAAGAAAATACAAAATAGGATCAATTATTTTAATATATTCTAGAGAATAAAAAGAAGGAAAAAAAAATACAAAATGGTAAGTAATATGTACAAACGATATTATTGAACATTGTTTTGATTAAAATGATTAAGAATTAAAAAAATATTTTGAAATAATTTGATCGTATATCGTTAGTGTGTAATTAAATACTATAGTGTTATTAAAACAAAAAAAACAAAAAAAACTATCAATATGTTGAGAAATAGATTGTGTTTTTTTTAATGATAAAATTCACGATAATATTTTATCAAAACGATATGAAAATATGTTTGTCGAATTTATCGTTTCTATTTTTATTTTCTATTTCTCTATTTCGATTTATATCTAAATATTTTTCTATTGTACTACTTTGTATATTTACATTTTGATGTAATTCTTTGAGATTTGAAGATATAATATGAACAATAGTTAAATAATATATTAGAAATGAACATTTGTTCAATGCAAATAGATAACAATAATATTGGATAATTAAACGAGATCGAGGGGACTTTCTATCTCGTGTTAATTAAACCTATGAACCAATAATTGGATTGCTTTCGTGGGGATTACGTTCGAAACGACGAAAGCAATATTTTTACCATACCCACCTCACTCTCTCTCACTCTCTCTCTCTCTCTCTCTCTCTCTCTCTCTCTCTATATCTACTTACCTATCTACCTAACTACCTTTCTACCTAGTACAAACAGATTCGACCCAATTCGAATATTCTATTCCTATCGATACTTGACCTAGCTTGGCCTATTATCGACAATATTAAATCATCTTTTCTACCTGCATACGTTATAATTATTCGTAAGAACAAACTCATCGATCTAAATTATAATATCTCACATATATATGTATATATAGCAATATATTTTTATAGTTATATGCTAGTTATATACAACTATATATAATATTATTAATTTTATTAATAATAAATAATATTTTATTAGTTAAAAATTTTTATTTATAAAAATATATTTAAAAAAATTTTTTTAAATAATTATATTATATATTTTGTGTGTGTGTGTAAATTATTTAATATTATATTAAATTATTATTAAGTAAAATAAAATTCTTAATAATTTATAAAATTATATTATTTTATTTAATATTAAAATAATATTATATTGAATATTATTATATAATAATTATTGTATATATATATATATATATATATAAATTATTATATATTACAATATATAATATATAAAGTATTATTATATATTTTATATTATAAGCACAACACAATATACATATATATTATATCCTTGATAAAATAAAGTTTTTATAAATAATATTTTTAATATAGTAATAATATATTTAATATAATATAATTTAATATTGAAAAATGGCACACACAAATAATATTTTGTATTAATAAATATTATAATTAATATTTTATTAATAAAATTATTTTATATAATTATTTAAAGTATTAAAATATTTTATATTATATATTCTTTGGTCATATTTCTTGATAAAATAAATATTCAACAATTATAATAACGAAATAAACATAAATTGTTTGAAAAATAATTACTGTCCAATTAATCGTTACACGAACAATTAACTCAAACTTGTTAATAATAAATTAATTAATTATTCGAAATAAATAACGAAAATAAAAAAAAAGTATTTATCAACACGAGTTTGAATTTATAATGAAACAATGAATGCGCAAAGGGGTTACTTCCTGTGGTAAAGGAATTAAGAAAAAAAAAAAAAAACAGATATAATACGTTCACGCATTTTTGCTCAAAATTGATCGAAATCGTGCGTACTTCCTGAAACGAGTTTTCGAAGTATCTCGAGCGTGTAAATAGGGTGTCCTCTTTCGAAAATAAAACAACTACGATGAACGATAATCGCGAGAAATACTTCGTTGAGTATCGTTAAAATCCTATTTGCTTATCTAAAAAACAAAACAAAAAAAAATAGATAAAAATAATGTTAAGATAGGAAAAGTTAACAGATGGTGTTCAATAATTCCTGTTTTAAAATACCACGAAACACGTTGATCGATTTTGTTAAAAACTAAAAAATAAAATATCACACGACAAAGTTAAACTCTTACACACATGTAAGAACAAACATACACGAGTATAGTAAATCTCGTTCGTATTACCGTTAGTAAATAGATACGCACTATACATTGGCGTAGAAATCGTTTGAAATTTCTTATTTTCTATCTGACTCTATGTAAAATGTTTATAGAAGTCACACAAATATTTTTAACATTCTCAAATACATTGATAATTAAAACATAAATAAAACATCAAAGTTACATTGTTAAATTCATTTCTGTTCTGTCCAATTTTTCTTATCATTCGTGACACATTAATAAAATATTTATTAGCAATTAAATTTCAATTAAATTAAGAAAAAGATTTTAAATAATTTTTTTATATATGTTTGTAAAAATTTGTAAATTTACAATTAATAGTAAAAAAATAAATATCAATGATTTAAAACGAAGGTTGAGTACATGATAATCTTATTCTTACGAAATCACCCTGTAATACTATTATTTCATTGTATTATTCAAACAATTATCCACGTAACTTATCACAATTATTCCAATCATCCAAGTGTAAAGAAAACGAAAGCGAAATAATAACAATAATAATAATAATAATTGCGAATGAATATGCTAGTTTCGAAATTATATAATAATTATTACTCGGTTTATTTACAATGATCTCACACCAGTGTATAATATTTTGTATAATTCAAATAAATTCGCATAATTATTATTATCGTACTATCTTCCCCATACGATGTATGCGAATACATCATATTATATACGTATATACATATGTATACATAATTATAGTAATTAACGTTAATTAATGAAGTGGTATGTAAAGAAAACGAAGAAGTTTAGGTTGGTTTCGACGCTGTTGCGGGTGTCGCACACGTGTCGTCGAATAAACCTGGAAACAAACTCGTAGAATGTGGCTTGACTTCCGTCCAAAGAAAACTAGAAAAAAAGAAAAAAAAAAAGAAAATCTAACATAAGTGCAACAAGCCACTAGCACGTACGGTAGTAGAGGTTGGTACGTACGTAAGTACGTATGTGGTTTAACGATGACCGTGCATCTATGTGAAGAAAACCAGGAACGCGAATAGTTCCTTCTTTACCAGCTGCCATCAACCCGTAAAACCCGTAATAAGTCCTTTGTGCTATCCGCGAACAACTAGCCTAACGATCTTGTCCAATAGCAAAAACTATTTGCGAAGAGAATCGAAAGGATTACTTACTGTGCGAGACGAACTATGACTGACCATGACGACAAATTTTATTTTTTTTTAAATTTTTTTTATTTTGGTTTTCAATGCATCGCCTGAGGTGGTCAATTTTTTTTTTGTTTTTGTTTTCTTTTTCGATAATAAAAATATTACAAAATTTTTCATTTTTTTTTTTTTCGATTACGAGTACTTTGATGATTTATTTAATTATTATTTGATATATTAATTATTAAAATTGTTCACTATTGTATTTTTTAAATTTAACAAGAATTTTTAAACAAAATAAATTACTACAATGTTCGACATACCTTAATTGATAATTAATTAATCGAAAAATAGGTATATATTGTAATCTAAAACTAAAGATTTACCTTGTGATGTAACATTCCTCTTCAAAATTCTAATAAAAATCTTACACGATTTCACATTGTATATTTTACGAGTACTTTGATAAGTTATTTAATTATTAAAGTTGTTCACTATAGTATTTTATTATTAAATAGAATCTTTAAACAAAATAAATTAGTACAATGTACGACGTATTTTAATTGTTTGTTAATTAATCGAAAAATAGGTGTATTGTAATCTAAAACTAAAGATATACATTTTGATGTAACCTTACTCTTCGAAATTCACCTTCATACTGACACCTTTTCAAAATACTTTTATTAAATGTTGTCCTCACCTCTACCTCCCCCCAAACCCTCTCCCAAACACTTCTCTTCCTGCTGATCCTATACTTGATATTTTTAGGTAACAATACACATCTTCTTCGATTCATTAATAATTATTTACTATATTTCGAACATTCTCAATTTAAGTCACATCCTCCCCACTCATCTTTCCATGAAATACATCTTTCAATAAGTATTGATCATGTATCTCATACATACACATAAACACACATACACACGTACATCCAACAACTGTTGCTAGTACATTTTATAATATTGCAACGGTGGTTTCAATCTCATTCTCTTTTCATATCGTTTTAATACAAATTTTAGTGTCACCCATACCATCTATGAAAATTTCACTACAATAATATTATTTGAAAAAAAAACCGCAATTTTGTAGAAGGTTTTTTTCACTGTTCCAATTTGATCGGCATCTATTTGATGGGAAAAAAAAAGAATGACAATAATAAAAAAAGGTATGGTAGAAGGGATTAACGTTGAAATCCTCACCATCGAGATAATCATAATTATTCATTGGTGTAGGAAACGCGAGAGTGTTACGATCGATCGAAAGCATCGATATTGCCTCGTTAATTAGGTAGTCGCAAAGCATAATGAGGTATCGAGAGACTAACCACCATATCGGTTCTACATATGTCCTACCTACATCAGTCGTTCATTATACCATGCGGCTTTAAACTTTGACCAAAATAATTCTAATGATCATTTATAAAATTGCAACAACCTAACACATACATATATATATGTATGTGTTAAGTTGTTGCAATTTTATAAATGATGTATATATCATATTTAGTAGAAGAATTAAATCTCATTTTATCTATGTATATTTATATATATTTTGATTTATTATATTTAGGTAAAATAAAAATTTATTTCATAAATATTTTGATTTAATATAAATTTAATTGTACGATACAATTTAATATTTAAATTTGAATTTTTAAATATAATAATTTATTATATATATGTATATAAAAAAATGTGTCGATTACAAATGTTTAGTTTTGGATCAATTTTAGAATTTATATATATATATATATATATATATATATATATATATAATAGTTTAAATTTTAATTTAATTCGTAACACGTTTGTAATTCGTTCGATTACTTCTTTGAGTATACATATATATATATATATAGATTGTGAATTATGCGGTTTAATTAAAATATTCTAAAACTGAACTAAAAAACTCTTAAGATAAAGACTTGAAAATAGGTAGGTGGTAGTAATTTGAGAATGAGAATAATAGAGGAAAAAGTTTCATTAATGTTATTAAGAGACAGGTTACGCGGACGAGTTATTTCGAAAAGCTCACAATTAGCACTGAGCAAGAATTTTGTTTAAACAGTAGAAGAGTACCTAAGGGGGGAACTACCTACTTTCTATTATTTAAGTTGCTTAATTAAAAATTATTTGGAAAGTAGTAGGTGGGGTTTAGGAAAAGATTAAAATACGAACGGTGTCAAGTTACCAAAAAATATCTTCCTTTGTGGTAAATTTTTCAACGTTACAATTTCAAATAAAATTAGTTTTTGATATTATGTAATTTTGTAATTTATACAAATTTATTATATACCACCCTATGATGCAAAGTTTTTAAAATCAAATTCTTGTTTTTCTTCTTTTAGTCGTCCGTAAAAAATACAAATAAAAAATAAAATAAAATATAAATAAAGAAAAATTGTGGTGTAGAAATAAGTCCTATGAGAGATAAGGTTCGATCAAAAAAAAAAAATAAAAAATAAAAAAATAAAAAACGAACGTGTGTGTATATACCACGTAGAAGATGTTTTTGAAAAATATGATCGAGTTTGCTCTTTTATGCTAGCGATTTTCTTTTCGAATTTTAAGAGAAAAGCCAACACTCCGGGGAAATGACTTCTCATTTTCCATGAAGGGTGATGTGGGTGGAGAATTTTTCCTTCGTGAACGTTCCTACTCTACGTGTGTTCTCTCTTTACGTTAATACGCATCGGTACTTTATTCTCCTCGGAAATTAGATCCTCCGATGTGTTCGACTTTTATTATCGCTTGGAAAAATGTGTCCACGTTTTTAAATCTGATATAATGCAATATAATGCAACCTTGGCAAATAACAACTCGCATTATGTACATTCTAGTGGTTTCTATTTGTCCATATTTCTATTTGTTATATAAATTTCAAATTTTAAATTTTAAAATTAATATAAACATTTTAAATTATATTTGATTTTAAAATTCAAATTTAAATATTAAATTGTGTGTATCATTCAATTATATTTATATCAAATCAAAATATTGATCAGTTTATGTTTACCAAATATTTAATAAAATAAACTTTTGTTTTATCTAAATATAATAAATAAAAATATATATTAAAACATATATATCAAAAACAAACATTTTTAATTGACAAATTTTCTATATACATATATATATATTATTATTATTATTATTATTATTATTATGTATAATATATTGTAATATGTTGTATAATATATTGTTATTTAAAAATAAAATATGTAATGTTATATATATTATATAAATATTAAAATGAAAAAAAGATTAAACAAAAATTTATAAATAAAAATTCACATTTTAGTGAATACTTATATATATGTATTTGTTATTTCTAAATAATAATAATAATAATAATAATAATAATAATAATAATAATAATAATAATGAGTATAACATTTTAATGAAACTAATTGATCAATCTAGTAAAAAATAATATTCTTTGTTATTTAATTTAATTTTTAATATAAAATTAATATTCTATTATTTATAATTGAAAATATACCTAAAAATGTTTATTAGTTTCGATAGATATTGTACTGGGGATATTTTCTAATATTATTAAACAAGTAATGAATTATTTTATGATATTAATTTTGACGAGTCATTTTAAACGATTACTAGGTAATAATAATCCATTTGAAATTGGCAAGATAGGAAGAACCAGCATACACTGGAGGTCTTCTTACTCGTAGAGAGCCATACCGATCTTAAATTTCTCTTCGATTTAATCTTTATTCCCCCCCCCCCCTCTTCTTCCCCCTATCTCTCTTTCTCTCTCTTTTATGCCACACGGTATTTCCTTCCTTTGCGAAGTATTAACCCGGTAGCCTACTTTATCAGAGTGTCGACGGCCTCCAAGGCTTTCGAAAATACTTTGCTCGGGTATCTTTACATTTTTTTGTTTTAGTTTTTTTTTCTTTAAGGTAAGAATGAAACCCTAGTCGTAACACGTAAAGATAAAACCTAGTAAAACAGGATAACACTAGACAATGAAGAAATACCTTTTTGTTTTATGAATGTATTTTTTTATTCTGTTTTATTTTTTTGCAATTTTGGTGAATATTTTTGTAAATTAAAATATACATCATGAATAGTTCATAAAAAACAATGTAATTTAATTTTAATTTTAATTTTTAAATTATACATAATTTTTACAATTTAATATTAAATTTTAATTAATCTGTACAATTTAATATTTTTAATAATTTTAATATAATAAATAAATTTGTAATAATTAAAATAATTTTAATTTTTAATTGTTTTGTAATCAATTGTCAAAATTTTTAAATATCAATATGTAGTTTTAATATTGAATTATTATTACAATTATTGATAAAATATTATGAATTATTATTTCAAACGAAATCATTTCAATATATTATTCATATTTTTTTCTTTTTTTGGACAAATTATGTTAATCAATATTAACCGTATAAATAATGTAACTATTTTCTAAATCAAAATAGTGAAAAAAATAAGAAAAGAAATAACAAATTGAAAAGATTGTAATTTGTTTTATAGTTTGACAAATTGATAGAAAATTTACATAATCAAAAAATACGTCAGAAATATAATACGAATTTCTTTGGTCGAATCAAATAACAGCACACACAGACACGTACAAACACATATATATGAAGAAATGGTTTTGGAATAGTGACAAAACATAGTAACGCACAGAAGGTTTATTCTACTGTTAGCAGAAGACTCGTTCTCGCATATTTGCAATTTTACAAGACTGTCCTGGTTTCCTTTTAAGAATTGCTCGTAATCGAGGGGGAATCATGGCAAAATCTTACGACCTATCAAAAGTATTATATTATCTACAACTCAAATATATATATATACAATTCCTTAACCTTTCTGAAAGGTCGTAACGATCATATAAAAATGATGGATGAGTTGCTGTGTCCAATATCAAATAGAGATATGATATAATAAAAAATAAAAATAATTTTGCATACCAAAAAAAAATTTAAATATATAATAATAATAATAATAATAATAATAATAAAAATAAAAAAAATAATAAATTGAACTCACCACCTCGGCAACGTTGCCGGAACCCTCCCTCATGCCATCTCTGTCCGTTCGTCCTCCTAAAACAAAACCAAACAATAATTAATAATAAAAATAAATGAAAAAATATCACTTGTTTTTTAATGTTCGTTTTTTTTTATTTATTAAACGGAAGAGTGAAATATGTAGTTCAAGAGAACACGACTGCATCATCAACTTCCTCGATTCTAGTATCTATTTCTCTTCGATATTAGTACTCTCGTAGAATATCCAGGCCGATCGACACGCTCGAACGATGAAGAAAATCAACGAAAGAAGAAGAAGACGAAGAAGAAGAAGACGAAGAAGAAGAAGAAAAAAAAACCATAATCGACACCGCGAGAGAGTACCGTGTGCTCGGTTAACCGGAATCACGAGTAATATACGGGGTGTCCTAACAACTAAAACCAACAGTTTCAAATATTTTTCATCATTTGCAAATGTTACAGCAAATATTTATTTTCTATAGATTTTATTAATTTTTTTTTATCTAAAGTCAACGATATTGCAAGTAAATTATAGATTGGAAATAATATAATTTTGTAATTATTATGATTAAATTATTATATATATATATATATATAATTTATATTAATTTATTAATTAAATAAAATTATTAAATACAATCATTAAATATATTTCTCATTAATTTATAAAATTCATAATAATTTAATTATTATTATTATTATAATTAAAATATTATTAATTAATTTATATTAATTTATTAATTAATTAAAATTAATAAATATAATTCTTATTAATTTATATAATTAATAATAATTTAATTATTATAGTTCAAATATTATATTATTTAATCATATAATTAAATTATATAATTATTTAATTAATATTTATTTTAATTATATAATTTATAATATATAAATTATAGATATAATTTTGGAATAATATTTTATATAATTTATAATTAAAATATATATCATAATTTTAATTATAATAATTAAAATATTAATCATCAATTTATATTTTAATAATTATAATATTTTTCTATCTAAATATTACTATTGAAAATTGTAATATAAATATAAATTAATATCAAATAATATACCATAAAATTAAATAATCATACAATGTAAGAATTGTGTTCTATGGATTCCTCTAAATTTTTATACAATTTGCATAAAATCTTATTTACTCAATAACCTATAATAAATAAAAACAACCAATATAATAAAATTATTTAAATTATAACACCCTTAATGGTATCAATAATTTCAGAATTAATCATAAATATTTCTCAGTTATAAACCTGTATTTTATTTAAAAAATAATAAATGATATTCTTTGCGTGTAACATGGTTCAAAACTTTTCAACCGACGCTTGTATACGCATTTAAAATAATAATAATAATAAAAAATATAGAAAAAAAATATACAAAATTAAGTAAGCATATATTTAAGTCACATATCAGGTTCTTGCACGCACCGACAAAATGAAAAATCGTAAAAAATTGAAAAAAAAATCTCCCTCTCTCCTGTACATGAAGTACACTTGAGCAAGTAAGAGAAGTTGGTATATAAGCAAGTTAGTATAAAGTATAATATACGTTAAAGCTTCTGGTTATGGTAATACTAGTTGGTTTAACTTTCAGTTTGGTCTCCAATATGATATTTGAGCTGACTTCCAATCACTTCCAAGAAACTACGAGGGGATACTTAACGATATTTGTATATACCCATACTTTTCATTTGACATTAGTTATATATATATACTTTCAATCTTTTTCTTTCTCAATTTTACATGTTAGAGAGACGAAAGATTCGACAAAAATCAATATACCTAAAGCTCTTGAGTAATTTTCCAGAAAGTATTAAAAAAAAAAAAAATAAATGAAGGGTAGTGTGGAAAAGAGCTTTCAATAAACGTACCCTTGGTAATCCATCATGTGTCGTCACTTAAAAATCATCTTTCTATTTTAAACTTGTCGCATTATCACCTCCATCATTATACAAATCTTCTTCTCGTTGATTCTTTTATAAATTAACTTAGATTTAATTTGAACAGATTTTGATTTATTTATTCAGTATTTTAGAAAATAAATGGTTATAGGATTTAGTTCATTTTTTTTTAATGTAAGTATTATAATACTTTTTTTTATTATTTTTAATACGGTTTTACTAATAATATTGATAATAATATTATGTATATTATTATTATTAATTCTAGTAATAATAATAATAATAATAATTTATAGTAGGGTTCTAGTAATAATATTAATAATAATATTAATATTATTATTAGATATTTATATTATAATATATAATTTACAGTATTGAATCAAAAGTTGCATCAATGAAATATAAGATGTTGCAACAAAAATTGCAAATTTTTCTATGAATGAAAAAAAAATAAAAATTTCTTTTTTTATTAAGGTTGTCATTAATTGATATCAATTTAATTAGTATACATATGAATTATACATGAAAAATGATAGTAATTAAATTGTCAATTAAATTATTAGTTATTGTTATTCGTGCTAAATAAAAATATTGTAAACATTACAAATATTATGTATTTTATTGAAATTACTCTGATCAAAAATGTTGTGAATAATATAATTCAACGAGATATTATATAAATAAACTTTGAAAATTAAAATCAATTCATCCCTTTTATTGCTGATAACAATTATTTCAGTAGGAACATGAACAATGCCTCGTAAATCAATCCCTCTTTGGCGCATTGATAATTCAATTAATAACAAAATAATTAAAGGAGTACTGTGTAGTAACGTAAACCAAATTGGAACATATATATATGTTTATATATTCTCATTTGTGTATTGGTACCTATGAATAATACTCTCTTTCCTATATCCACAAGCGTACATTGCTTGTTACCCGAGAGATTAATTATCGATGACACTAATTATCGGAAAGGACAAAAAGGGTCAGAAAAGAGGATATACGATTTAATCAGGGAAACAAAAAATTTAATATCTCGTTGTTACGATAAATTAATATTATTTATAAATATTTGAAAATATTTTTAACATCGGTTTGTATTCAAATAAAAAATGATGATATTTTTTATATTTATATATATATATGAAAATATATTTAAATAAAAAGATGTAATATGTAAAATAATTTAATATATAAAATAGTAAAATATAAATAATATATATATAAATATAAATAATAAATAAATAATATAAATAATTTATTTATACTATTATATAATATAAATTATAATTTCAATATAAATTATTATAAATATAAATTAAATATAAGTTATTATAAATTGTTATATTAATTTACAAATATATATATATATATATATCATAACTATAAATATATTTATAATATAAAATATCATATAAATACGTATAATAATTTGACAATATTATAAATATAAAATAAAATAAAAAATATTAATAAATAAATGATTATTATGTATATGATTAAATGAATAATATAAATAATGATAAAATGAATTGCATATAAAATAATTTCCTTAAAAGATAATTTGATCTCGGAAGAAATTCGTCGAGGGTCGTAAGGTGAGCATACTATAGAAAGGCACGATGAAAAAAAAAAAAGAAAAAAAGGAGTTCAACAATGTACGACTAATGTTGGATAAGTACGGTTTCGTAAGGCACGGGTTGCACCTTACAAAAGGTTCCTACTACTACTACTACTACTACTACTACTACTACTACTACGTATACTTTTTATTTCTACCGAAATTCCAAACATTCTTCGACGACGTAAAACGAGGGACTTTTAGGGGATGATGCTCCAACAGAACTAACTGCTCAGGTATATATATGCAGCAGGTATATATATATATATACCGCTGTTAGGTTTTTTAAATGAGACCTACCAAATAAAGATTCAAAAGGAAACTTTTCTATCGTCCTAAAGAAAACGTCCATTCATTTTCAAAGATCTTAGAATCATTAAGGGAGGGGGGAAACCCCCGAACAATTTCTAATTCAACGAACTAAGAATCGAATGAAACTTCATTTTCTATTTCTCAAACTTTCGATGAATCATCGTTAGAAAATTATACAAGGTGTATAGAAAAAAAAACACAACAAAACAAATACATTACACATCCAACGAGTATAAGAAAATATTAAATTCCTAGAAGACTTTCAACAATAATGTTAATTATTACGAGAAATGTAAATCATAAATTGTGAAGAACATATTTTGGTTACACCCGTTATATGGATGCGGTTTAAATGAGAGACATCAAACTAAAATTCTTTGATCGAATCAAATCTTGTTATATCATCTAATAAACGCATTAATATAATATTTATTCTCATAATCTTGAGATAATGATCATGATGATGATGATGATGATGATGATGATGATGATGATGATGTAGAGAGAAATAAAAAACAAATTTTTTTTTTCAATTTCCTTTTTTAATGTTCGATTTAAAACGACCTAAGCACGAGTAGGTTTAAGCATCTTCTTAGACAAGCAATGACCCATTATTTACGAGGTTTCTTTAAGGAATGTGCCAAGTCGACACGTGATGAGAGTAAAATGTTTGCCTCAAGACATTCTTTACGTTCGATCTTAATTTTCTAAGAACGTTCGTTACGTCTCCTAAGAAGAAGAAGAAGAAGAAGAAGAAGAAGAAGAAGAAGAAGAAGAAGAAGAAGAAGAAGAAGAAGAAGAAAAAGAAGAAGAATTCTATTCACTAATTTTATTCGTACATGCATATGTAAATAGATATGCATATATGTGTCAGGAACGAACGAATTGTTATGCTATTTCTTCTTTTTCTTCTTCTTCTTCTTCTTCTTCTTCTTCTTCTTCTTCTTCTTCTTCTTATCGCGTGAAGAAGGTAATAAGCACGAGCTAGGAGAATAAATTTTTCAAGACGTCGAATTATATATACGGCGTAAATTTTAACAACGGTTTACTCTCTTGCGTTAAGAGATAATTATGTTCGAGAATCGCATAGCAAAACTAAGCACGCGATATCGCGTGTAAGTTAACGCAAATGGCGTAGGGGTACTTTCTAAGATGAGCTGATGCTTCTGATTCTACTTCTGCTACTTCTGCTTCTGCTGTTGTTGTTATTGTTATTGTTGTTGTTAATTGTTATATCTATTACTATCGAATATTGTTATGTTCCTGTTCTTGCTATTACACGTTACTCTGATCTCTTTACGTTTTTAAAAGTAAAAGTAGGTTGAGAATAATGTAGGAAGAAGAGAGAAAGAGATGTTTAAAGATATAAAAAGGAAAAATGAATAGAAAAACAAAAAAAACTAACAACGGTGTAGAAACGAGATGCGTTGCGGTCCTACGATCGCAACAACGTAATCCTTTCATCTCGAGCGTGTCCGTATAACAAAGTAAGTAAATAAGCGAGTACTCACGTTTCTACTCTTTACTTTATCTTAGATCTTTTTTTACATTTTTTTTTCTATTTATTTTACTCTATCTTTATACTTCTAAATGAATAAATATATATATCCACGTTTAATATATATTTATATTAATATATTTATACCTTTATATATATATATATCACGGTATACGAATATCAATACATTTTATTTTCAACGCTTAATAAATCATGACAATTAAAAAAAATATTCCGAATTATTTTTTCTACCATTTTACACTTCGGATTATTCTATTTTTTATTTTTCTTCTTTTACATTCATCTTCGGATACTAATGATAAATTATTTTTTAAGTAGGAAGAGAGAGAGAGAGATAGTTGTGAAATAGAAAAACGTACAAACTTTTATCCTTTGTGAATATTTTTTCTATATGCAATGTTCGCATTTGAAAAATTAATCCGATGGTGTAGCTGCCAGATGATGATTTGAGGATTCGTTCAAATATTCTCGTCGTAACTATCTATCGGATTTTACTGAGAGAACTCTTCTCTCTCTCTCTCTCTTTCTCTGTCTCTTCTCTCTCTCTCTCTCTCTCTCTGCTTCGTTGATTTCCAAGTGGATATCTCTCTGCAATTTTCATGCTTTTGCGTTTGAGTACCCACGAAGCACCGTTAAATGGTATAATTTCTTTTTTTCTTTTTTTTTTTTTTAGGTTTCACTTTACTACCTTGAAATTCGTTCGGGTGTATCCGGTATCGCGAATAGACGAAAAATAGAAAAATTTGTAGAGATAGTTTAACCGTAAAAACGATTACTTTGGATAGAGATATCAGAGAAACGGAATGATAGAAATGGAAAAAGAGGAAAAAAGTAAAAATGTATTTGCATTCGTTACACTTACGGCAAAAGTTTCGTGACGTTGAAAAAAAATAAAAATTACATTTAAAAGTTAAATCGTGACCACCATTCGAATAAGAGGGAATTTCAAGCACAAGAAGATGTGTAACTTGTGTAAGATACCAAAAAAAAAAAAAATACTAAAACATAGGAAGAGAGGAGGAGAGAGTGGGAGGAGGATCAGAGTGGATCATATTTCATGGTGGAAGATTTAGATCCCATTAGAAGGTCTATACACAAGACTTGATGCCGGTTTGAACGTAAATACATAAATAGATGATGGTGCCTTTCGGAGTCGTTGCAAATGGTTACAAAAATAAAATAAAAAAAATAAAAATGTTCAAGCGGTTCTAGCGGATTCCATCCGTTACGGAATACGATTTTTATTATCTAACTGTAAGAGATATATTTACGAGAGCGTATAGAAATGACTGGTGTATTCATGTATTAAATTATTTCTATACTTCGTTCTTTAAACTAACAATAAGATAACGAGAGATAAATATAATGAGAAAAGATGAAGGTTGAGAATGGAAAAAAAAAAAAAAGAATCAAAACGGATACATTTATATAATATAAAACCTGTAAATCGTCTCGTCAAGAAACTCGTCACCACGTTTACCCTATTCCTATTTGTAAGAATCTAAAAAAAAAAAGAAATAAGAAAAAACAAATCTTTACAAACGAGGTTTACAACGTTTAGAAAGATAATCAAAAATTGCATACCCCACGAAAAGGGGGAGGGAGTTTCGTGATAAAAGTTTAATTAAAATTGAAAGAGAAAAGATTGAAGAAAGATGAGGAAAGAAAGAAAGAAAGAAAGAGGTTTAATTTATACTTGGTGAAAATGGCGGCGATTAATTTACCGAGATAGCACTCGTCTCGCTTATAGCTAAAGAAGTTTTCGACTTTGTATATAGTGAACTATGTGTAGTACATATACTACGCAGCACCTGAGAAAGAAAGACAGAGTATATGGTTGGTACTCATCTGCACCATAAGCATGAAGAAGAGAAAGAGGAGGGTAGGAGAGGGGGGAAGGTAAAAGAGAAGGATAAGGGCGAAAGAGGAAAGGTAGAGAGTTAAGAAAAAAAAAAGAAAAAAAAAACTGAAGAAGAAGACGAAGGATTTCGCGCGACGCGCATGCGCATGAGTCGTCGCGCGAAACTAACCGAAGTTCGAGTGTTTTAAAAACACGCGAGAGGCGACGAGTGGGATTTCAAGGTTAGACGAAGCGAGATACTACTCGAGGCTAAACGAAGAACCAACGGGGGGTTTTCATCCGTCCTGTACTTACTTATATATATATACACACATACATTCGTGCGTGGTCTCACTCATTCGTTCATTCCCTTTGCAGCTTATATACTTGACTACCAACTTCAGAGAATGAGAAAAAGGGAAAGAAAGAGAGAGAGAGAGAGAGAGAATCTTTGGCAAAAAGTTGCTGAGACGACGGATCCTCGCGTCGTGCCGCGTTCCTTCTTGTTTTCCACGAGCTAATTGCAGAGCTATACACTCACTCTACTATATACTCTTTCAAAGCTTGTATCTCGCGAAGAAGAGAGAAGAGACCTCCTTATCCGGAGGGTTAAAGGGGGGACTTCGAAAAATCCTTCGATAGCAAGCAAGCAAGCAACCGAGCAAGTGAACGAGCATGGACTCGATCGTAAATTTCAAGACAACCTCGTAACTTTTCGATCGTCAAAGCTTCCTTTATTTTCCCTCGCGAACTGACTCGTATCGCGTCGTTCATCCATCCATCCATCCATCCATCCATTGGTTCGTTGGTTGGTTGGTTCGTTCGTTCGTTCGTTCGTTCATTCGTTTTGCTATAAACTTTTTCCACGAACTCGCGCTTTTGTATTCCATTCCGTGAATTCGACGATCTCGAACCTGCTATACTTCTACTTTTTTCTTTTACTATCGTGATTATTTTACGATACGAATTGTATAATCGTATTATGTATGTGTGTAATAAGATTTTGTCAGTATTCATAAATAGTCAAACTAACTAAGTATTTTGTAGCATTGTGTGTAAGGGGGGTGTTCTACGTTTACAGTTAAATATAAAACTAAAATTGAATTATACAATCGTAATAGATATTTATAAAAAATTATTTACAAAAATCTTGTTGCATACATAGTACGTAATACATAGAACAAATTACGATTAATATTGATAAAAAAAAAAAATAAATTTTACTTCATATTCGAAATCGTAATCTTACGAGTCATTCTTTTATTTCATTCATTCCTCTTATTGAATCCTAACGAGACGCGTATACTAAATCATTCGAAACATTCTACTCGTATGTACCACTTACCCCGTATACAATTCCGATATCTGGATAAAGAAAGAAAGGGAAGAATTAAGAGTACTTTAGGTGAAACGTGCAATCTACCTTTATCCAAGATCGATAACGATTTAATCATGAAGAAGAATTAATCTACTCAAGGATAGTTCCCCCTTTCCTATTCAATCTTTCTTCTCGATTTACCTGCTTCCCCTTCACTCTCGTACCCTCTACCTATCTATATATATATATATATCTTCCTATTCTTAAACGCGATTTTTCATAATCCCGAACATCAATAGAGTTCAATCGTGTTCCAGGGTGATCGAAACTCTCGAACGGTTCTTAAATTTTCCTTTTTAAAAGCCAATGATCGTTTCATTCTCTTCCACAGACTACAACTTTTACCAACAAACCCTTCCTTCAACCCCTCCGATACTTTCCCACTACACTTCGCGAAACGCGAGACAATTAAATTCAATCCCAGGTACTTTCTTCGTTCTCAAAAGTAATCCAATTTGTTAATAAGATTAGGGTCGTTGAACCACCGTCTACTATTCGATCATTCGAAATAGCATTTCCATGGAGTTGTGTCTCTGTGAGTGAAAAAGTTATTCGTTTTATCTCCGGATATATCTCGAGTTAGGGCAAGCGAAAAGACATAAATCAAATTTTTGTCAAAACAGGATTAGTATGCTAATATATTCGACTGTGCTGTTTCTTTTACCAATGGTATATTTGTTTTTTTTTTCTTTTTGTAGCTTAGAAAGCTAAAACTTGATATTACGTTGTAACATTTAAATACATTTATGTATAATTTGTTGCAAATGGAATTTATTTTGTTTGTCCAACAAAAACAAATATATATATATATATACTAATTTTTACCTCTTATATGTACAATTTTACTTTTAAAATCCAACACGATTTTATATTCAAATTTAAATAACGTTATTTATCATTTTTAGATAAAACATGTGCCGTGAGTTATAATACGCATATTCTCTTACCGTTTATATTATTTAGAAAAACCATAAAAAGAAAAAAACTGAACAGGATGTTACAACCTAATATTTGAGTGGAAACGTTTCGCAAAGAATCGCGGAGATGCCGTGGGTCTTTCATTGGGAAGAAACAATAGAGAACGATGGAGAAACGTTGGACCGGTTGGTTGGTTGGTGGTTCTTCTCTGGCTGGCTAACTCGTAGTAGTCGGCTTGTGCCCAACGATGTGACCAAGGCTAAGAACGTTAAACCGCGAGAGAATTTTTACGATCGTACACGAGTATACTTATCTTTTATCGAGAGAGAAAGAGAGAGAGAGAGAGAGAGAGATGAAAGAGACACTCAAGGCCATTAAATTCGTTTGAACCTAAGCCGAATTGTCAAAATAGAAATCAACAACGGACTAGTACCTACAACTATTTACTGAATATTTATTTTTTTTTTTAGTTTTACGACTTTTTGATCTTTTCTTTCTTTTTCGTTCCCCTTCTAAATCCCACTTACCATTAGAGATAAAATAAAAAATGTTTTATCGTTTATAAGTCACCCTTTTTTTTCGATACGAAATAAAAGTTTTCCGTACGAACGAGTAATTTATTTCTCTTTCCAGTTTTGTAGGGCAATAGGAGAGTAAATCTAAATCGTGAAGGGTTAGGTAAAAGAAACAACATATAATAAATAAGGGGGAACCGCAAAATGGGTTTTAAAGGAGAACTTTTTCTCTTTTCTGTTCTATGTTCTCGTCGTCATCGTCATCGTCGTCGTCGTCGTCGTCGTCGTCGTAGTCGTCGACTCGTATTCGTCGAGGAAAGAGAAGAGAGACGTCGACCTTGAAATCGAAGCCGAGTTAACGAGAATCTTTCGGCGACACTCTGGTATGCCGACCGCAGTAAATGTACCAAAACCAACAAGATTCCTTTACCCTTCTTGTGCTCTCTTCCCCGCTCCCGTAGGGTAGAGGAGAACGCGGTTTACGTTTATTGTCGTGGTACGGCTATGTTCAAATCTGTGTCTGCTGCGCCATGTTATGTATCCGGGTATGTTGCGGTATACGAACGAAGGCGAGTAACGCGATACGAAACCGCGCGAAATTCAAAAGTCCGAAACTTCAGTTTCGCCGACTTTCGGATCGATAACAAATAAACCCCTTATCGAATTATATCGAATAAATTATCGAAAATTATAATCCGATAAATTACAAGATTTATCTTAATGATGAAAATAATCTAAATAAAAATATTATAAACACGTACGAACAACTGTGTACTTTTCATAAAAATTCAAACAACCGTTACTTTCGCGCGCTCGAATATTTCAATGCATACAGTTGAGATTGAAAAGTTTTGAGCCTACTATGAAAATAATTTAATCTTTTTTTTTTTATAACTTCAAAACTCGTTTCTGTCAACCCCCCTTTCATTGTATTATATAACAATGAATGTATTCCTTTTTGTAAAAAATTAAAATCAATCTAACTTTCACGGTATTCGATTAAT
This sequence comes from Polistes dominula, assembly GCF_049000335.1. Taxonomy (NCBI): domain Eukaryota; kingdom Metazoa; phylum Arthropoda; class Insecta; order Hymenoptera; family Vespidae; genus Polistes; species Polistes dominula. The sequence continues at coordinate 3,130,628 of NW_028300915.1, forward strand.
ATGTATTATTCCAGTTAGGGGAATTTGCGTTAGGCACTCACCTTTTTTATGAACCGGCAAAATCTTGGCGATCCTCGAGTTGCCCGCGTAATCCAGATCTCGACGATCGCGAGCAACTCCAGCGTTCCTTGCAACCTCCTCCTCCTCCTCCTCCTCCTCCTCCTCCGCCTCCGCCTCCTCCTCCTCCGCCTCCTCCTCCGCCTCCACCACCGCCCCCTTCTCCAGCTCTTTCTCCTCGATCCAGTATTTCGTTCCTTCGACACACACAGTCGTCTACTTTGCGTTTCACTCTACTATTACTATTACTATTTCTATCACTTCGAAAATGCAACAACAACAATCATCGAAGAATCACTGAAATGCACCTCAACACTTTGCGTACCGGTTACGAAGAAGACGATCTCTTTCGTAATAATATCGCGATTTATATCCTCTTATCTTTTTTTCCTCTGCACGAGATGCACTAACCTCACACGTATAAACATCAACGAACGAAACACGATTGCACAAAAAAATAATTATCACGAACACACACGCGCTGCGTTTGATTTTAACCGATCGACGAGTCCAAGGTTTGCCGGTGGTTGTTTCACTTCCGAAAAAATCACCTTGATTCTTCTTCTTCTTCTTTTTCTTCTTCTTCTTCTTCTTTTTCTTCTTCTTCTTCTTCTTGAATTCTTGGTTCTTTACTTTCTTTTTTTTTTTTTTGGTAATCTCTCTCTTCTTTTACACTTGCTTCTTCAGCATCGAGTTTAAAACGAAATGCATGAACGAGATCTTCTTTCGTCGTATCTTTCTTCTTCTTCTTCTTCTTCTTCTTCTTTTTTCTTTTTCTTCTTTTTTCTTTTTCTTTCCAGTGGAACGTACCAACCACTTCACGAAACGACGAGGACAACAACGAAGATGAGGTGGACCAGGACGAGAACGAAAAGCCCGCGCTATTCGTTCCGTTGTACCCTCTCCCCACTCCGTTCACCAAAATCCTTTTCACGTTTTCTTCCTTTACCGTTTGAACTGTTTTCTTTTTTTTCTTTTGTTAATCTCGACAACATCAACGTGAAACTATAATCCAAATTGCTTTATTAACTTCGATCGAAAGATGAAATTAATCTTTTAGATAGAAATTCAAAGGAGAGGTGACAGGCAATGTGGAGAAATAATAAGAAACAAAAAACAAATCAAATTAAATTCACTGTACACCTTACACGACGAACGATGGATGCTTCGATGATTCGGTTTATTAAGGGGGGAGGAGGTGCGCTCGTGGAGACAGAGAAAAACGAATAAATCTTATTCGCTTATTTCGCTAATTTTTCTTCTTCCTTATTGGATGATGCACTTTCGATTAAATCCTGACAACGAATGATGATACGTACAGGTTATTTGAAATACTTGACGAAGATGAAAACATTGGGAGTGAGAAAGAAAGATATGAAAACAAAAAGAAATTATTAAGAGAAGGACGACGGGTACGAAAGTACGTTACACACAGATACAATACATACATACACAGCCACTGTATCTTTTACAAGAATTCTTGATTCTCTTCTTTTCGTAGTTGTCCTTCTTTAAAGATTTGTTTATGTTTACATAGAAAAAGAGGAAGAGAGGTTAGACATAAATTCATAAAGATGCACTATACATAGAAGAGAGAGAGAGAGGGGGAAAAGTTAAATTGGACGGATGTAAAGGCAGGAAGGAAGGAAGGAAGGAAGAAAGCGCGCGCGCGTTCACGCGTACGATTGCTCACAGCGATGCGCGATCGTGGCGGTGCCGATCGAATACACACATATAACACACACTACACACTCGCGTTATTCCCTCCCTCTCTCTCTCTCTCTCTTTCTTTTCTCCGGTTGTTCTCCGTTCATACACGTTCGTATATACGTTGAAATACGTTCGGTCGTTCGTTTGTTCACGTTCGTCGGTTGTTTCGTTGTTGTGGTCGTGTTACCACTGCCAGCAGCCAGCAACTCGTAGTCGATCGAGCGAGATCGACGCTTTCGTACCGATGAAATACGACTTTTGTCGATGTGCCCCGACGTACTTGTGTCTCTCTATACCACCTCGAAGTTTACGAAAGACAGAGAGAGACAGATAGATTAAGTGAGCGAAACAGGTGGGAGGGGAAAAATGTGCGAGAAAGAGAGAGACAGAATTATATACGTGTATACGAATAAAGGAGGAAGTTAAATGACAGAATGAAGATAAAAAAAAAGAAGATATTTATCCTGGTTCCACGTAATGTCCGCCGTTGTGAAAAGTTTTAGTGTGCTTACTTTTATGCTTAATAGCCGATTGGATCGGACCGGATCGGATCGGACGGTCCGTCGTTGGACCGTGCGTACGGCAAAGGTAAGTAAGTTAAACTGAGCACCGGCGCGCCTACGGTAAACGAGATTAAAGCCCCGTACCCGCGGTAACCTAACGCCAGCCAATCACATTTGAGGTTTGTACTACTTGACCAATAGAGAAAGAGTATTCACCTGGCGAACGGTTAGAACCCAGGTGCGGCCGTTAAGGCGCCATTGCCTGGCGTTGTTGGCACGTTACCTGTTATCCCTCTCTCTTTCTCTCTTTCCTTATTTCTTTCTCTTTCTTTCTTACTTGGCCAACGCGGCATTGCGAGGAAAGAAGAAGAGAAGGGGAAGGTGTATGACAAGGAGAGAGGCTTTGAGAGACCGGTGCGCACTTGCGATAGAAAGAAAGAGGGAACAAGGTAGATAAAGTGAAACAGAGATAATGTGATACTCGGCGAGTCGCAAAAGAAACTCGGTGATAGAGCGAAACGGACAACGAAAGTGGCCCACGATCGCTGAACGAGAAACAGAAAGAAAGAGAGAGAGATAAACAGCTAATTTATTATACTTTGCTGCGACATAAGCTCTGTTTTCTATAAAAGTTGAAAAGAGATAGAGTATGGATACACAACGGGTTAGTCTAGGTATCGTAATAGAAACAGTACGATGTTAATCCTAAAGGAATCTAGCACATATCTAATGGTGATAACATTTCGATTTGAATTGAAGAAACAAAAAACAAGAGGAAGAGAAAGAAGATGTCCGTGAATCTTCGCAAATCTCCCGCCGTGTCCAGTTATTACGAATCGAATTCGCTCACGATGACTAAGTTTCTTGGTTGTGTTGTTGTTCGCTTATGTTAGAAACGACGAGGCATCTTTAAGGTCTTGAGCATCCTCGTAACTCGATACGCCGGTTTCTCCACGGTTGGCAAAGCGTTTTTATTTTTCTTATTTTTCATCTCTTTTTGTTGCATTTACTTACTCTCGCTGCTGGCTCATATTAAAGCGAACCATCTTCTTCTTCTTCTTCTTCCTCTTCTTCTTCTTCTTTTTCTTCTTCTTCTTCTTCTTCTTTGACTTTTCCAACATTCACGACACGTTATAATATATGACATATACATGTATATTATTTTATTGTACGTGTTCCTACGAGTTGAAATAATTTACAAGTTGCAAGAATGAAATAAAGTAATTGTATCGATCGTATAGGTATAAAATTGACGCGTTTATAAGATCTAACTTCCTCTATATTTCTTTTTCTCGTTTCTTCTTTACTTAATCCTTTTTTTTTCTGTTTTCTCAAGAACTTACGTGCAATAATCGTTCTCGCTTGTGTCTCCGCGAAATACGAACCTTCCGCGAAACGTATATACCGGCTTTCACGTGATAATATTTCATCGACACGCGAGACATACGTTTCCCGGAAATATGTACATATGTAATTCGAAGAAGGCGCGGGTTGTTCCTCGACAGATTTTACTTTTATGTCTTCCTCTTTCTCTCTTTCTTTCTTTCTATTTCTATCATACTCTCTCTTTCTCTTTCTATTATATTTAAATAGATATTTGTGCTGACCTCTACTGACCAATATTAAAAACATTATTTTATCTCTCCATTACGATTCAATGATTCTTACTATTACTTCATTCATATTATATTTATAGTATATTAAATAATTCATTCATTCATTCATCCGATGTTACAAATACCTATTTTATAAATTAAATTTAAACAATTCTTCTTGACCGATCAAAAGTTATGAAAAACATTATAAAGTAATTAATTTCTGTTAATTAAAAATGATCGAATTATTAAATGCTTTTTGGTTTTCCTTTTTTCATATTCATTGATTTATACGCAGTTTTATTTATTATTGTTAACAAAGCTGTATTATAATTAAACCTGCATTACTGTAAATGTAATTTTTAAACGTACGAAATATTCGTGATACCTAATTACATTTAAAAACTATTTCTGATAAATCAAATTGAAATGAGTGTGTGATAAAATATTAACAAAATGATATTAGTAAAATTGTGCACAGTATTTTAAACAAGAACAAGATTAAAAGGATGCAATTGCTAGTCTTTGAACGTTAATGTAAAATTTTTGTTTAATTGGACAAATGATTCATTAGGATGGAATATTAAGTAAAACTGTAAATATTGCATGCAAGGGAGTATTTAGATATAAACAGGAAAAGGAATATAAATATGATATTAATTAAAGAACGGAAAGAAACTAATTACAATTATAATGTTTTATAATAACAGATCATCAGTAAGATATTACTTTGCAATGGAAATGTATAATAAAATATGAACATTTAAATCCATTTTAAAAATTATAAATAATTATTCATTTAATACTTCATTGAAATAAATTTGTAATAAATTCGTCTATAAATATGATAAACAAGTAATATCCAATTTTTGAATTAAAACATTTCAAATTAGATAAGATTCAAATTAAAAACTATATAAAAAAAACAATAAAAATCAAGGATTTATATTTTATTTATATCACGTTCAACATAACTACATTGTGTTCGAAAAATTTATCTTAAATACAGTAATATAAATAAAGAACAGAGAGTGAAAGCAGATAGAATGACTTTTACAGAGGACAAAGGAGCCAGTTTACCGGTGGATATCGAAGAAGACGGTACGTCGAACCTATGCTCAGTAAATTTAAATAAAAAATACATTTTTTTCGATTAATTAACAATTAATTAATAAATATTGAACACGGTACTATATTTTATTAATACTTGTGATTATTTTAAACATATATGAATATATATAACTTTGTTTTGAACATACCATATCTTGTAACATAATTTCAATGTATTTTAATATTATCTTAAAAAATTAAAAAATAGAACAGATAAAAAAAAACTCTTCAATTTTTATGAAGTAATAACAAATAAAGGATTGGTTTAGATTCGATAAGATGCACAGAGGGCTCGGTCTCGTCTGAAGAATGTCGGCGAGTTCCCGAGGACGAATAGAAGTGAGCTTGGATGCGAGTTAAAAGAGTGGGGGGAAAAAGATGGTGAATGGGGAGGGGGGAAGAGTCGTTATCTAAATTACTCTATTTTCTCGAGGGTCGCTCCAGATGGATTTTTTTTTTTGATCGTCCAGAACGCCGGTATCGAATCAAGGTGGGTGTTCTTTCATTCTCCACCTAATACTGTCAACGAAAGACGTTCATTTAGATGATGATGATGATGATGATGATGATGATGATGCAACCAGCACGATTTATTTTTATATTAATATATATAGATATCAAGATCTGTCAAATTTTCTATTATAAAATTTATATGTATTTTTTTTTTTTGTATAAGTTTCTTAATATGTTTGAAGAAAAACAGTTGTCAGGTGTGTTTTAAGATAATAGAGTTACTAGCGTGTGGTAATAAATTTAAAAATATGATAATGGTTGCTATTTTATTTTTATTCGTTGGTTTAACATTTTTATTTTTTAGTATTTATAGAGAAATATATGTATTTTATTGATTTAAAATATTGATATTTAATATTATTACATTATTATGATTATATATAATATTAGATTGAACAAAATGTACTCTTATATAATAAGGATTTATCTAACAAAAATATTGATCAAATAAATATATGTAAATGATATTATTAATCTCTTTTTGACATACTAAGATAATATCTAAAGCCTAAAAGTAGCTTGTGCATCCAGTTGGAAGAAAATCCTTTAGTTTTAAAGTACATACTTACCACTCGATAAAAAGAATTTTCTATCAGAAGAGGGAAGACAAACGAGAAAAGGGAAAATAAATGAAAAAGAAAAAAATCATGTACCGTAGCTTATCGAGTTTAATCCTTATCTATTACCAGCTATTACTAAGTATATACAATATCCTTTTTAGATCCAACGGATTTTTCAATGTTTTAAACGAATTCCAGTTTTAAAACAGAACAACCGTGGTAGCTACTATTTTATTTTCAATGAGAATGTTCCTCTCTCTGTATTATACGTTACTTCTCGTTAAATTGTACTTTGCGATAAGCAAAGTATTTCCTTCTATGTAACGATACGACGCTTTAACGTATACTTATCGATACTTGTTCATAGAAAATGCGAATGACGTTAATGATTATGGTCAAACGAAGCCACACGGATTTTAAAATAATCTGATACTAAAAGTAAAAAGAATTCAAAGAAAACCAAAAAAAGATTGAAAATAGAAAAGGGAAATAAAAAAGGTGTTGAATATGTGTGTGTGTGTTATGCGTTGTGGTTTGTCCGCCATAAAAGAGGATGTATTTTCTCTCCTCTAACTCTCTTTTTCTTTTCTTCTCTTTTTCTTACACATACATATATACGTATACACGTTATAATACATTCACACTTAGATTCGTTCTTTCCTTCTTCGACAACGTAGGGAACGATCCTTCAGATCGTTGAGACAGGGACGATATAGGTGGAATGTTAATTTAGAGAAGGGGAGATAAACTGCTGTCGGATATAACAGGTGAGAGAAAGAGAAAGAAAAACAGAGAGACCACGATATCAATGAATGGAAACGTACTACTTACTCGCCTCGTGTTTGGCGTAGTATTTACTCGTTCATTCGTTTCTACTACTCTTCTATGTCACTAATACTATTACTGTTACTACTACTCTACTATTACTATTACAAGTCTATAATATGATCATGTGATTTATTGAAATTATGCTTGTCTAGTATGAGTAGAAAAGATTAAGAAAAAAATATATTAATTGGAAGCTATTTAATGACTTACGATGATCTTTTTCACTATTTCTAACAGTGAACGCAATATTACTCGCATTAGAGATGTGTGTGTATATACTAGTAACTTTTGTGTTGATTAAATTTTTTAATTAATACTAGATTTATCAAACAGTCAATATAACTAGTTTTAATTATTTATTTTTTTTTATAAATATTTAATTAAAATTTTTTTTAATTATTCTTCTTCTAAATGCTTAATAACTTACTTTATTATATTTATTTTTTATTTTATTTATTTATTTGTTTATTTATTTATAAAATTATATTTTATAATTACTTATTTTATTATATATATATTTACATATTTTATTTGAAGTATAACTAATATCTAATATTTAAATATTTGTTTGAATGTAAAATTGTTGTTTAACATAAGTAATATTTTGATAATATTAGAGATAGATTATCACTCTATTCATATGATAGGACTATTCTTGAAAAGATCGATAAATTGAACTATATTTATGTATACAATGTATAATCAGTTTCACATATGTTTTCTTTTTTTAATAGTACGAGATAAATAGAATAATCTTTGGTTGTTGTGTGTGTGGTACATGTTTAACGAAACTTAGTAAGTAAGTAAGTACTATATTTTTTCTTGTTGACCCAGCATCGATACTTATCGTTATTATGGTCGAGTCCATATCCGCTACTTAGGGCTAGTATCGAATATCGATTGATACCAACGATGTTGACCAATAGCAAATGCATCGATATCGATGTCTATGACCGAGATAGTACCCTTTCTCTCTTGGTATCGCCTATCCGTTTAAAAACTAGTAACAAGAAGCCAATGTTTGAAAAATGACAAAAAAGAAATCAGAGAAGACGATTATTTATATATTTTGTTATATAATATTTAAACAATATATATATATATATATATAACGAGTCATAGAAGAAGCTACTCTATATTTTGAAGTAATTTAGTTTGTAATGCAAAATAAATCAATTTTTGTTAATTAAAATAAAATTATATTTTTCATTAATAATAAGATTAAATTTTGTGTAATAGAATTTATTATTTATATTTTATTATATAATATTATAACAATATATATAAGACGAATCATAGAAGAAACTATTCGTATTCAGTCATACTATAAATTTTGAAATAATTTGGTTTGTGATTTAAATAAATTAATTTTTATTAATTCAAATAAAATTATATTTATCACTAACAATAAAAATAACTTTTGTGCAACTAAATTTATTATTCATATTTTATTATATAATACTATAAAAAAAATATATATATATATATATTTATACAACAAATCATAGAAGAAGATATTCGTATTCACTTACATTCTAAATTTTAAAATAATTTGTTTAATAATGCAAAGAAATAAATTTTTAAAATTCAAATAAAATAATATTTCTCACTAACAATAAGATTAAGTTTTATATAATCAATTATTCAATTTAAATATATTCAATATAATCTTACAATATGTTAATAGGTATAAATATTTAAAATATTGTATCACAAAAAAATATCGATTGTCTTAAATCGACAGTTGATATGTAAGAATATTTCTGTGATTCGTTGTAACTATATTTAGTAAAGTAACTATATATTTCTAGACAATTTTTATCGGTAAAAGACATGACTATTACATTGTATCACGGAAATAGGAATAATATCTAAAACGAAGTTAACTGAAACGGGAAATTACTTTTCAAGAAGGTCAAAGAAATAAACGCTGAGAGAAAGAAATAAAGAATGAGAATAAGGGTGGAAGGGAGGTAGGAAGGGGAAGGATACACCGAATGGAAATAAGTATTCTTTGAAAAGATTCTTCAAGAGTAACAAGGTTCGTTATTTCTTAACACCCGTTATACATAGCTCCTTAACGATGGACTTTTGTTTAAACTTGGAAATAATGGAATTGGAAAAAAGGACAATGATTAAGAGGAAAAACTATAAAAAGAAAGAACATTTAGTTAAAACGAATAGAAAGGGTTTAGAGAATACTTACGTTATAAATTTAAAAATAAAACATGAATAAAATATAAATATAAATATTATGGATTGTTTTAAATGAATGAATAAAAAAAAATATAAAAAAAAAAAACAAATTAAAAAAATAAATAAATATAATAAATATAAAATATATAAATAATAAAATAAATACAAAATAAATAAAAAAATAAAAAAAAAACAAATTTAATTAATTTATTATTCATAGATATTCGTTGGGATTAATGAAATTTTGGTAAAAATGAATAAAATGTGTTAATCTTATATAAAAACTTTTGGATCACCTTATAGATAAATAAAGAAAGGAGAAAGAGAAATATGAGAGAGTCGATGTATCGGAAACATGAATGATTCACGGGTAACGTACGCACGCTTCAAAGGAGTATCGATAAGTGAAATATAATGTGAAGTATAAAGTCTCCATTTGTATCTTTCTCTATTTCTGCGTATGAGGGTATATTATTATTATTATTTTTTTTTTCTATTATTAATCTTGTGGAAAAAATTGCATCTATTTCTTATCTCCTCCAATCCTCCACCCCCAACCCCTCCCTCTTTCATAGAAACAATAAATTATTACAAATATCTTACAAATCATTTGAGATTACTCATTCGAATTGTGCGTGTTTTCTTTTTCTTCTTCATTACATTGCATCATTTTTTGTTTCGTTAATTTCGTTTAATGTTCACACCCGTTATATCTCACTGAATCTTTCATCAATGTTATTTACAAAAATAACTTTCGTCAGATCGTTTTTAATAATACAAATCAAAATCATAATTTTTTTCGTCATTTTTTTTAAATGTCACCATAATGTCACAGTTTCGTATTATTTACAGTAAAACGTGAAAAATTTATACAATTTACGAGAGCTCAATCAACTTTCATAAGTTTAATTTCGAACAAGAAAATAATAGGATGTTGTCGTTCGTATTTCGTCGATTTAAATCGATATCCTCTTCTTGGAAGAGAATATCGGTGATGGTTGTGATGGTGTTGGTGGAGAAGGAGGAGAATAAAAGGGAGTGACGGGGGTATTAGAGGTGATATCTCGTTCTTTTAACGATCGTACTAAATTTCTTTGCTCGTTTATTCGTTCGTTCGTTCCTGTGATATGCATCTCGATTAGCGACGTAAAAATATCGTTAAAGTTTCGATGATTGGATATCTCTTTCCTATCCAATAATACAAACCTTTAAATTTATCTACAAATACCTATATGCATGTACATAAAAAAATATATATGTACTAGGAAGTGACTCCAGTGAAGTGTTGTTGTGGTTTTGTTATAAAATATTGATTTAATATAATTCTAAACTATTTAATACAGTCAAATTAATATTTACTAATAATTTCTGGGAATTTAAATTAGATATAAAACAACATAAAATTTTTAATATATATCATATATAATATAAAAAAAAATATCGTAATGCATAAATCTGAAAAAAACGTGAAATAACTGAATTGTAATACACTGCCATCTATTGAAAACTTATAGTACTTAGAGATCTAGATATCTTTTAAATAACAAATCCTTAAATTAAAAATAAAAAATAAAAATAATCGTGGTAAAAACTATCCTATATTCTAAGTTGAAAGAAAATACACAAAATAAAACAAATTTCATTAAGATTGGTTGAGTAGTTTCGAAATTATTAATGGACAAACATTTTGTAACCCTAAATTTATATATATATATACATATTCATGTATAAAAATTATAAATAATTTTTATCTGAAAAAATTTAACGAAATATTTGTTACTCTATAGTTTTATATATATTTTTTTATTATTATTATTATTAGTTAGTTTGTTGGTTGTAAAATAAGAAAGGTTTTACGTGACGTGCGAGAAAAGAAATCGATGATTACTACCACTACTACCACCACCATACAAACAACAACTATGTATGTACGTCAATAGAGAGGTTGGGAACATCGAAGAAAAAGATTTTTCCATTTATAGTGATCGATAGTAACCTCTTATGGTTTCTTATATACGTATATATATATATATACTATACACATATACATCGTATTTCAGGATAAAACTCGTAGAGGTAGAATCGAGGCCACCACGGATGGCAACGATACCGATGACGATCTCTCATCTCCGACAATTCTTGTGATATGGCGAATAATAAAAAAAAAATGGCAAAAAGAAAGAGAGAGATAGAGAGACGAAAAGAAAATAAAAGAAAAGAGAAGAACGATAAGAAAGAAAGAATAGAGAAAAATATAGAAGATCGTAGTGAGAAGTGTAGCAAACTGTGCGAGAGACATTGTCTTCTGGACGATTTTTATAACGTTTTATTCTATGAGAAATAAGAAAGAAAGAAAGAAAGAAAGAAAGAAAAAGTAGATAAAAAAATAGAGTAAAAAAAAAGACGGGGGAAAAAAAAGAGATATAGATAGATCTCTATCGTTGTTGAATAATGCAAAAGAGAATCTCACGTGGATTTTACAGTGGCTACATCTCACTGTTAAAGCTATAGCTCTAGTTAGCTAGTATCTAGCTACACATATATATATATATATATATATATATATATATGGTTTTATTTGAAACTACATGAGAGATAGAAAGAGAGATGACAAATATAAAAGGTTGATTCCCATCCTTTTTTTTTTCATTTTAGTTTTCGTTTAGTATAGCTATAGAAAAATCTTGATTACAAGTCCTATGTTAACTCTTTGTCTCTTTCTGTCTTTTTGTTATTATCTATCATTCCTGTTTGGTAGTCATAGGGTGAAACATATGACAGAGAAACAGAGTAAGATAAAGAGAAAGACAGAGAGAGAGAGAGAGAGAGAGAGAGATAGGGTAGCTTTAGAATCAAACCGTAGACAAATATTCATGTGATCCTGAGTATTCCTGGCAAAGACATATGCATATAGATCGGAATAGGAGGTATAATTGTTGAAACTATGTTCTGGAACGAGAGAAACTCGAGTATGCGGTACGCTCAAAAGGTGTTCTCTATAAGAGAAATAAATAGAGATAGAAACAGAAGGACAAAGAGAGAGAGAGAGAGAGAGAGAGAGAGAGAGAGAAGTCGTAATTAAATATATAGAACTGAAACGGGTATGCAGGAGCCAATATTGTATACGGTCGAACGAGAACGAGGAACGTTTTACTCGTTTTAATATCGACTACCAAGGAAGTACAGGTTGAAACATGACCCATACAATTCACATCTATTTTCCGGCTAAATTTTTATTTTTATTTTTATTTTTGTTCTATTAATTTTATCCTTTGTTTTTTTTTTTTTTGTTTTCATCTGTCGTATTTCGTTTTTCGAGAATATGAGATAGGATGAACAAAATTTGACCTATCAGTAACGAAGATTCTTCATTGATGATTTAATTAACAATATTAATTTTTTACTTCTTTTTCTTGTGTGCGTTTTTTTTTTATTTATTTATTTACAATATAAAGTTTTTTATTTAATTCAATTGGTATTTTTCTATAAATATACGTTGTTAGTTAGATATAATTATTTATCAATATTTATTATAAATATTAGGATTGATATAGATTAATATATTTATTTAGAATATATATATATATATAATAATATGTGAGAAATTATAATGAAGATAAAATTTCCGATAGGATTACATATCACCATAAATTACATAATATTTAATTAAAAATACTAATTACTATTTGCAATATTTATTAAAAACATATATTTCTTTGTTCCACTTTTCTTTTAAATTCAAAACCAATAAAAATATCAACGACGTACCAAATAAACAAAACAAAATAAAAATGCTCGATCAAACGAAATGATAAACAACAAGTAAAATAGAGCATCCAAAAGAATAGAATATTAAAAAAAAAAGGAACACACGCTAGCACAGTTAATATTTATTTTTTTTGCACATTTGTTTATTCTTTTTGTTAAACGGACAAAAGACAAGGGTTACCCACGTGACCGAATCTCCCGTCTGCGACAGGGGCAAACAATGCGTCTGCGGTCTCGTTGGGTGCGGCCTAAATAATAGCACCACACATATGCATCTACACATGCACATACACACATATATAAGTACGTTTCATATAATGTGTATGTTTGCGTGTGTTTGAATATATACACGTGCATTAGTTCTGTTCTTTCTTCTTGTCTCTTTTCATTTCCATAACATACATACACACATACACACATATACATATATTAAACTTATATACATACATATATATAACTAGACGAGTGACACGTAATTATTACGACAACGATCGTGAATGTAACTCGATAGCAGCACGTTCTCCGTTCAATTCTATCGGCGCCAAGCTTTACGCCTACTGTATATATAATACATACTTACTATAAATACAGGTTGTTTCAAAATATATCTCGAGTAGAACTTTCCAAGATAATAGTTATATAATTTCTATAAACTAGTATAAGAAGAAAAATTCATATAATCGCTATACCTGATTATAACCTTGTTTATAACTAATAATAAGTTTTGTTACCTAACTTGAAGTTTACAGGTAAAAAGGGGGTGGTAGTGTGAGCATGAGTGATGAATAATAAATTTTAGTAGATAAGATTTCACACCTTTTGCAGTACAATCTATTACAAAAATGAACAATTTTTACGGTAGAATAAAATTGGAAAAAAATTTGTCATAACTCGTGAAATTATGGAGGTGGTCACGAGATAAAAATAAACTCGTAAATGAAAAAACAAAAATAATTAAAAATCGGTAATAACGACTGTAATTATAACGAAATGAATGCAATTAAAGTCATCCTACCATTAATGCTTTTTAATCCATCAGGAAAATGACGAACTATGGATATAGATGGTAAAGCTTTTGGAATTAAATTCAGCCTACCGCAAAAGTTGAAAATTTCCTGGTTATATATATATATATGATGTATAGGAAGGACACGCACACATTCGACTCAAACACACATATACAATGATAGTGGAGGGTAATGGTCTAGTGCGTTTAATATCTCACAGAGAAACTAACACAGCAGCAACGGGTTCGAAACTTTGATCATTACTTTCCCTATAGGACTGTTTTAACAGCGTTCGATTATCGTTCGGTGTATTAATTGCGTCAATTTTACAACGATATTATATTCATTACCTGTGGTTACACAATTATCTAGGTACCGATCGAATCTAGATTACGATATGATTTATTTTCTATAACCTTCCAACGATTATTTTAATTTTTATTTTCTTTTTACTTTTTCATTTATATTCATACCTTTAATTAGAAATCGTATTAGATTCCTTTTATTTTTTTCAAAACTATTATCATTTACACTGTGTTAGTATAATAGCTGCAAGTCTTATGGAAGGAAAACTATTGGATTTGCAAGAAAGTAATTTTGGTTTTCTCGTGTGAAATAAAACTCAATTGTTTCTATACAAAAAAAGTGAACTCTTTAAATTCAATAATTAAATTTTATTAACTTTCTATGTAAAAAATGAACTTTAAATTAAATACCTAAACAATTCTAATACTAACAAAACAATAACGAAATAAACATAATGCTACCTATTGATGACAAGCCGAAATTACTTTTACAACTTATAGTTATATTATAGTTATATTTACAAACTATAGTTTGTTAGTTGTCCCCAGGGTGGGTGGATCCTAGTTACCGAAAATTCGAAAATTAATAATAATTACATTAGAATAAAAAAAATATTAAAATCAGATTGTTTATACTAAAAATTCTATTTATTAATATAAATTAGCAAAATTTAACTCTAATAGTTATCACTGCGCATGAACAATAAAATAATTACAATAGAATGCAAAAAATACTAAAATTTGAACGTTATAATCTTAAATTCTATTAATTAGGTAAATTATTACCGTTGTACACATGCGCAATGTACGGAAAGTCATATAAACAACATTGAATATAAGAATTTTCATAAATGACAATTTGTCAGTCTGAAGGTGTATTTCGAGGTTGATGGTATTCTGATCATATACTTGGTGTTTTTAAGTACCAATACACATTCTTTTCGATTAATTAATAATTATTTTAATATTCTAATACACTTTTTGTACAATACAAGACAATTTAGGTGTCCTGATTTTGTAGTTATGTAATATTACCTACATAAATGTTAAATGTGCAATATCAATTAAATAGAAAAAATATTTGCAATATTTTAAATTATTAATTTATAATTAAATATTTGAACACGCATCAATATGCAATTCTTATACTTTTTTTTTACATTTCTCATAAATGCAAACAAATTATTATTTTCTACTTATTGTGAAATAAATATAATATATTTACATATATATTTATTAATAATAAAGAAAAATATTAATTTTCAATAAATAATAATCATTTTAAAATACTAATATAATTCGGTACAAAATATATTCTGTATTTTTAGTTAAATATTAAATTGTTATAAAAGAAAAAAGAATAATAATTCTGGACACAGAAGTTTCATAGAAAAAAAAAAATAGAATTATAAGAAAAATAACTAGTTTATTAAACTAAACAAGAAAATTATATCTTAACTGAGAAGTTTATTTTTGAAAAGAAAAGTAATTCTCGTTACAATACGGTTCGTGATCTCGTCATCCTCATTTTCTCATTTTACGTTTTACATTAAACGAAAAAGCAGCTACGGAAATTAGTATCCGAAGTAGTCCTTTCCACTTTGTAAAATGTCTTCTATATAATATAAACTACAAAGTATATGACTAGATAAATGTATGCATGTTGTTTATTTACACGTATAACACTTTACACGTTTTAATACATATTTATACACCTGCAAGCTGAAAGTTTGAAATTCCTGCGGGGATATTTGAGTGATTGAAAAGAAAAAACAAAACAACAAGAATAAACTACATAACTAGAAATGGTCTAATTGCTTAATTTGTGATGTTTATGCACTTATCTGAAATTAAAAAAAAAAAAGAATAATGTAATTTCAACCCCTCCCTCATTTACAAGATACCATGGAACGTATCTAAAGTAACCAAAGAATAAATTGGTTTGTCAAAAAATTCCATTAGCATTATCTTTTATATTTTGTATTATATTTTTTATCAAGAAACAAAAAAATTGTTTTCTTTCTTTTCAGCGTAAAATAATCATCCTTATTTATAAAACTATGCATGTTGACAATTATTTTTAATTTCTTTAGTTAAAGTATATAATATTGTCTTATATATTTCATACTTTAATTATCAATTGAATTATTTCATGAAATCAATCGTTATTCTATAGATTAACAGATATCACGTTTTAACAGTAACACACATATATACAAAGCGAAGACACATAATATATTATATATATATATAAAGGGTAAAGGGAGAGATATAAAGAGAGAAAGTACTGTCAGAGACAGTTCCCATTCGACGATCGTTAATCTCACTCAAGTTACGACAATGACGGATAGAGAAGTTTCTTCTTAAGACACCCGTTATATACGTATACATATAAGAAGAAAGCTATCAAAGTATCTATAGTAAACTGGGATGTTGCATTGGTGTGCGTACCCACCTGGGACACGTCTTCGTAACATTAAAGTCGACTAAAGTTTTGCCAAAAGAGTAGATAAGGACCACTCTTCGACTACCTTTTTTCGTTGTTGTATTTTTTTTTTCTTTATCTTTATCCCATTAAAAAAAAAAAAGAGACCTATCTTATCTCTTTAACCTTTGTATCGGATCGTTTAGATTGAAAGTATTCTTTTCTGGTAAGAACATCACATTTAAATATTTTTTTGATTTTATTTATGGATTTTGTTTAATATAAAGTAGTTTAGAGATAAATTACGATGTTAAAATATTGTTTTTTTTTTATTTATTTGTATTATATATCATATAATATAATAATAATATAATCGATTAATTATATAACGTGTTATTTGTTTTAAATACAAATTGATTCAATTGTAAATGGTTACTTTAAGGATAATTACCTTATTGGAAATAAGTTAAAGGAAAATTCATAAAAATTTCAAAACAATAGAAAATTAATGGAACGTAAATACAAGTCCCATAATCTCGTAATCAAAATTTACAAACTTCTTGAACACTGAATGAATTATTTGTTAATAGTTAATTATAGTATACTCTTTCTACTATTATAGTATAATTTTATTAAATTCGTATTAATTGTTACTGATTTTTACAAAAACACAAATTTAATGTTTTCCCTATTTAACTAATTAAAAAAAAAAAAAAATAACAATTTTGTTTATAGTGTCGATTATATTTCATGTCATTTTCAGGAATTCCCCTATTTTGTTCACGTTTATTCGCAACAATTGTCCGAAATCATTAATTCCTATTGTGAGTCAATATGGATTTGTGTGAAAAAAGTACCCCAAAAAAAAAAAAAAAATATATATATATATATAAAAGAGAGGAAAAGGGAAAGAAATAAAACAAGAATAGAAAGAAAGGAAAGAAAGGAAAGAATATACGCGAGATTCGAGAAGAATAGAAAACTGGAGCGGAAAAAATGCAGTTCTCCAGTGATATATATGCCCAAGTCGAGCTTTCGATTTGCGAATCGATATATCAGAATTCCCCCGTTCTCTTTTATTATTTTATTGCACACAAAACTCCGAGGGTAAAAAAAAACAAAAAAGGAAAATTATTAGAAAATTCCTTTTATTTTATTTTGATATTAACTCACACGACGAACCCCACAAAAAAAAAAAAAAATAAATAAAAAAATAAAAAAAAAAGGAAGAAGAAAAATCGATTTCACTCCCCACATCTTTCACCATCCCTTTTTGTTTCATTTTTCGTACGTTTTTTTTTTTCTTTTCATTCTTTCCACATATTTTCTTTTCCTTCTTCAATCTTTTGTTCTTTATCGTTGGTTGTATTTTTTAATCGATGACTATCGAAGGTCGAAGAATAGAAAATTGAAAAAGAACCAAAAAAAATGAGGGGAAAAATAAGACGTAGCAAGGAAGAAAATTAAAGGACACAGAAGGAAGCGTAACTCGTTTTACGGATCGACGATTTCGATCTAAAGTGAACCAAAATCGTTGCACGAATTCGAGCTTTTCTATACCGTTTATTTTTTCTTTTTTCTTCTTTTCCTATGAGACAAACTGGAAAGCTCATTCTGGAGATCTCTCTCTCTCTCTCTCTCTCTCTCTCTCTCTATGTGTATGTATGTGTATTTTGTCGTGAGTATGTATAAGTATAGCAATGTACAATATAAAGACATTGAAGGGGTGTAGCTAGCTCCAGGGACGCATTTACCATAAAACGCATCGGACGTAAACTGCTTTTCACTACCGACGTGGGGGTTTATTTTTGGAAATCTTATTCTTAACAGAAAACACAAAAATTGTACAAAAATTTCTAACACATATTTTGTAAAATTGTTATAGTATAAAATTGATAGAAATAATAGTAATAATAATAATAGTAATAATAATAATAATCATCATCATTATAATCATCATCATCATTATTATTTTGCAATATTCTTCAATATTATTTTTCTTAATTACAATTTTATTATTTCTATTTTTAAATGTTATAATTATTATTTTGTATTATTAAATTTTATTTCATATTTTTGTTAATAAGTTAATTAAAATTATTTGTTTCACATTTTTAATATTATTATTTCTAATTATTATTTTTTATTATCAAATTTTAATTCATAATTTTACTGATACGTTAATATTGAATTTTTGTCACATTAATGAAAAAATTATTAATTTTAATTTGTAAAACACAAATACGTTTGTTTCATTCAAGATGTTAATAAGAAGTTTAGGGGTTAGAATTTTTTCATAAAAAATATAAATAAAACAACAACATCAGTCCCTGCCTTTTTCGTAATTTCGTATATATATCGTTTGATTTAAAAGCTTAAGCTTTATCTACTCGTCCCATCTATTTCGTCTATTTCTTTCCCATGTTCACATCCTAGCCTTTGATTCCTTGTTTTTGGTCATTCAAAGCAGGAATGACCAAAAAAAAAAAAAAAAATGCAATACCATCCAAATTTCGATCAACGACCGATCAAACTTCAACCCCCTGAGGGGAATGAAAATTTCCTTGCGTCTTTGTAAAGGTAGAGAAAACTTTCCCTCCAATATCACTGTGTGAGGTTACTTTGGTAAAATTAAACACGCCGAACTAGAGCTTGATAAAATGAAGAGCAAAAAAAAAGAAAAAAAAAAGTAGAAGAAAAAGGAGGAGGAGGAAGAGGAGGAGGAGGAAAATAGGAACGTGTTTTAATACGAAACCGAAGTTTTTCTCGAACGTTGGTAAACTTTCCTTTTTTTCTTTTTTTTTCTTTTTTGAAGCGAGTAATAAAGAATAGATAGATACCTGTCGAAATTGAAAAAAATCTTGATGAAAGTAAAACATTTCAAGGGTAAACATTAAAAAAACAAAAAAAAAAAAAAAAATAAACGAAGAAGAAAACATAGAAAATTGTCCTGTCGTAGGATGGAAAGGTTTGTCGATGGAAAATAATTCTTTGTTTTTTCCCCTTTTTTGGTTTCAAATTAAAAGCAAAAGAAATTAAAAAAAAAAAAAAAGAAGAAAATTCACATTCTATATATATATAATTAATTAAATTATATTATACATATATATAACAATTAGATAAATAAGATTTTAAGAAAAATATCTAAAATTTATAAAAGATCCTTAGCTTTTTCTGTAAAAAAATAGCGTTATTGATAGAAAGAGAGGAATAGATAAAAATAGAGGGATAGATAGAAAGGGTTGAATTTATACCGTAGACATATAGGATAGTTTTCTAGCGTCTTCTTTTTCCACATTTCCAACTCGAATAAGCCGGCATTAACTCAGCTCGCAAAGAGTAGAGAGGAGAGTGTCTTCCTTACGCGTAATCCTAGCGCCTGTAGAGGTCCGACAATTTACACTTACCCTCGAGGATCATAGTAGTACTATGTACGTATTAAGTATATATGTAAGTGTATATATGTGTCACTGACACCCTAGGGAATATCTCGACGATTACGCTAACCCTCTTCCTCTCTTTCTCTGTTATGTGTTTCCTTCTAAACATTCGCACATTTATTTCTGTTTTTTTTTTTTTATTATTTTTAGTGAAGAAGAAAACTTATTATCGTAAAAAATACAAAAATATAAGTATTTCGGTTTATTTCAATATTATTATTATTATTATTATTTAAATTATTTCTACTCAATATTTAGTTAAATTAGTATTTTATTAATTCTTTTAGTACATGTGTCGGATATATTCGGCATCTATCTAAAGTAATTTATTTTTTTTTTGTACAATGTAATTTATTGAGTAATAATCGATAATAAAAGAATTTTTAGTATTGATGTTAAGCATATTTTATTAGTATTTTATTATTATATTATTATTGGTATTTTATTTAGAAAATTACTCGGATTGTTTAATTTTTTTCAAATCATTCTCATTCTAAAAAAAGTTTTTATTTGAAAAATAAAAAAATAAAGATATAAATTCTTTCAAGGATAATTCGTCCAAAGGAGATTCCGTCATTTTTATTTTCACCATTTTTCTTAGAGAGAAAATAAAGGAGGAAACATTAGAATTGATTGGCCGATTAGAGTGGTAGGAACGTTTTATTGTGTAAACGAGCTAGGACACCGTTACAATCGTAAAACGTAGAAAACGAGATGATCTCTTGCTGAGATTAATACTCGCAAAAGATTCTATGAATTTTCTGACGTTAACTAGATATTCAACGATTAGGAATAACAAGGAAGAAAAACCATAGTTTAATGGTCGTAACAAACATTCGCCATAAAATTATTTATAACCTACTAGAAGATTAATTTATGTTTTATATTCTGTTCACTAATAAATTTGATTAATGTGTATCAGTCATTTAGTAACTGTTTATAGGTTTTTACAACTTTTAACACACACACACACACACACGCTTGAACACATTTCACAAATAAAATACAATATATCTAATTATAAGAAAAAAGAAATTTAAAAATAAAAAAAAAAATAAAAAAATGAAAAAGAAAAATAGAAAGAGAGAAGACATTCAAAATGAATTATTTTTCATACGTGGTTTGTGGTGATGTTTATTCCTCCCCATTGTCGAATAAAAGCTTCATTTTTTTTTTTTTCTTATCTTTGTCTATATTTTTCTTTTTCTTTTTATATATCCTCGCGTAAAAGAAAAGAAAAAAAAGTTTCACGAAAGAATTTCAACAACTTCGTACGCGAATTGGAAAAATGTGAAACCATTTTCAACGCGTGCTTTTGCAAACTTTACTTTACTTCCTTTACGAGGGAAAAAGTTTGTAATTCGAGCGATTTAGAAAAACGCTAGGGAAGAACAAGTTTTCGTTTCTTTTCGACGTTTGCGATGATAGGAAAAAATTTTTTCTTTTTTCTTTTTTTTTCTTTCTTTCTTTCTTTCTTAACGTTGTTCCCGTTGTTCCAGTTTCTCGATTTTTTTTTTTTTTTTTTTTAATCGAATGATACGATATATCCAACATTTCTTGTATTCTTTGACTGATTGTACAAATAGAAATGTCTAATCAATAAGAAAGAGAGAAAGGGATAGGGAAAGGGAAAGGAAAGGGAAGGATCATAAAGCGAATTGTGTTTGTGCATTCGATAGCCGGAATCATGCTCAGTCTGATGTAAATTTCGACCATCATCTCGCGGCAAAGTTGTTGACTTGCTAAGAAACAACGAGCCATTCATCCCCTGCCCTTTCCCCTTCCTCACCCCCTTTTGAGTCTATTGCTCCTCTTAGAAGTACCTACTCTTCGTTTACACACTTGGTAAACTATTAAACTACTATACTCAAAGTTTCCCATCTCCCTTTTCGTCTTTCATCCTTTTATTATTTAAAAAATCTTACGAATATTAGAAAGTGATAGATAGATACAATATATATAATATTGTTTTATATAACGTGAAGTATTCATATTTTTTTTTGTATGTATTATGAGAATATATAATATTTATTATTATTTAATTTTGATTTATGGTTGAATAAAAAAAATATTATTTATAATATTTATATAATTTCTAATTTATAATATTAAAATTGAAATTTTGTAATATTAATTTAATTTAATAATAAAATTAAATAATTAATTCAATTTTAATTTTCATAATTTAATAAATTAAAAATATTGTTTTATATATATAGAGTATATTAGTATACCACAGCCATAACACGAAATCCCTAATTTTTCTTATCATCGCAATAATTATATATTAATATTATATATATATTAATAATTAATAATTATTATTATTAATATTTATTTATTATAATTAATATATATATATAATAAAATATTATATATAATATTAACTTATCTTATTACGGTGTGAATTTTTTTCAAAGGTTTGACGAATGGGACAGTAACTTATTTATGACTGTAATTAAATATTTATGAATATAATGAATTACAGGACTATTTTGGAACCATTTAAAAATTTATTTCTTTATATAAAAATATGCAAAAATAAAATGACATCGAAAGAAAATATTAATTGTTTTATCGATTAAAAGTAAAGATAAGTATAATATTTCTATATATGATTCACACTTTGTGTAACACAGAGGCCTTGAATAATAACAATAACAATAATAATAATAATAATTATCATAATAATAATAATACAGTTAATTGTAGAAAAATCGATACGGTAGGTGGGATTATTAGATTCGTCGAGATTCGATATCTAGTTCGATAAATAGGTTCCTTAAGAATCGAGATAATCGTTGAAGCGGCTTTTGAAGCTACCCTCCCTCACACCCCTCCTCACTACCTATCCTAAAGGATTTAATCCTCGAGCTTTTCTTTGGAAACATTTCAAGTAGTAAAGAAGAAAGATGCGGTAAAGTAATTTAAAAGTCGTTATAAAAGCACTTACCCTAATGGAAAGGTAAATAGGATTTTGGTGTGCGTCGAGTTTTGCATAAGAGCCGAAAAGAATAAGGAAATCCGTACGATTTCATTTTTTTCTTTCTTTTCTTTCTTTTTTTTAATTTTTTTTTTTTTTTTTTTTTTTATTGTAATTTCTCTCCTTTTACCTTTCTTTTCTTTTTATTTCCTCAATTCCTTTTACTATGCTTTTTTTCTTTAATAAGCACATTAACCAGTTAACTGAGTTTGACGAATCTACTCGTCATGAAAATAAAGTGGCAGGATTTTGTATTATGACTAGTATACTAATATACTAATACTATATATATATTTAATTTTTTTACTGTACTATAATAAATTAGTATTACTAATATACTATAATTATACTAATACTAGTATACTAGTATTGTGTAATATAGTATACTAATACTATAATAGTATTATTATACTAATTTTATTACTTACTTTTTAATTAAATACTATAATATTATTAGTATACTAATATTAGTATACTAATTTTTACTACGTATAACGTAGTGATTATTTGTTATTTAAATTGTAATTATTTTATGTAAAACGAAACATATATTTTTAAATTTCAAGATGACTAAGAAGAAATGAAAGATTTGTAAATTACTATTTTATATTTTGATTTAGTTTTTAGTTCATTTTGTTCTAAAAATGAACAATTTTAACCTCGACGACACACACTGGTGCGCACTTTCAAGATGGAGCTCCACAATTAACTGGTTAACGATCTTTTTTTTTTTTTTTGAAATGAAAAAGAAAAGGTGGAAATAAGATGTGTGTAGAAAATAAACTTAGGTTAGGTGAAAATGATTAAAAGGTAAAGAGGTTACTTCGATTTAAAGAAAGATACCCACACTTCGTTTTCCAACTTTCTTTATCTTTTCTTCTCTCTTGTTCTTTTTTCTTCTTGTATTTTTCTTCTTCTTTATTTCTCGCAGTAGAAGTCGAAGTGCCGAGATAACGCGCGTTAAACGGAAACTGGTGGGTGAAAGAAAAAAAAAAAAAAGAACGGAAGTAAATGTAAGTAAGTACGTGCTTTTGTCTGACATGAGAAGCCACGAAAAAGGAAAACGAACAAGAACGAAGACGAAGAAGAACAATAAGAAAAAGAAGAAGAAATAGGAAGAGAGACGTTAAAAGGGTGGGAAAAAGGGGTAGGTTCCAAAAGTTCCTTCGTCGTTTATGTTCTCTTTTCGAACTCGTAAAGAGTCAAGAACGTGAAGAAGTTAAAATAAGGGTAGGGGGTGCATGTTGGAATACGTGTTCCAAAGAGAGATAAATAAACGGAAGAAGATAAAAATGAGAAAAACTAGAGAAATAAAGTGAGATAGAAGGTATGACGATACGTCATGTCTAACGCGTCATAAATTCGTCGCGATGGAACAGAAAAAATAAAATAAAATAAAAAGTAGAAGAAGAAGAAGACACGTCAAACCGTTCTTTACATATATATATATATATATATATGCCTGTGTGCATAGAAGAGGAAAAACTTTTCCACTCAGGAAAAAGCTCCGAAAAAAAGTCCAAAAATATATATATATATATATATATGCATATAAAAAAAAAAAACATATATGTGGTAAATGGGAAATGAAATCGTGCCACGATTTTCGTACAAAATATGAAAGAGAGAAAAAGAAAGAGAGACAAAGAGAGAGACAGAAAGGAAGCTAATTTTTTTCACATTTTTTTTTATTTTTTTAATTTTTTTTAAAGAACCACGCTGCTTGCCGGTACATTATATACGTGAGTTGAACAACACGGAACAAAAAAGAAAAGGAAAGAAAAGAGAGAACGAAAAAAAAAGTAAAAAAAAAAAAAACATCCCACGAATTTATTCGGTATATTTTTTCATATTTTTTATTTTTTTTTTCTTTTTGTTTTTTTTTTTATAAATATCAAGGGAAGGAATATACACGACTTGCGGTGAATTAAATAATAAATAAGAACAGGACGGTAGTCTACTACTACCGGAATGCCGAATGAATTTTAATATTTCACGATGGCGGTTAACGAAACAAAAAAAATATATAAAATTACGAACTAAAAAAAAATATATATATATATAGCCGGTAGTAGAAAAGAAACAGAACAGGAAAAAAATGATGCAGATACGTGGCAGGTATTTAGGCGAGAAATATGAGATGTAACTTTTTACATAACCGGCACAAACTCTCTTTATTATTACAACGTCCAACGATATAACAAGTATACGATAAAAAAAAGAAAGAAATAAAAAAATAGATGGAAGAAGGATTGAGCAGAAAACGAAAACAACAACAACAACAACAACAACAGTAGCCAATAATAATAACAACACAACCAATCACTAGGCGAGAAAAGTGTAACACCTATGATAAAGTTACCAAACGTAGTCAGTCTCTCGTTCCAATTTCAATTTTAATTTTTTCTTTTTTTCTTTTTTCTTTTTCTATTACTTTTTTCACGTTCGCTTTTGAAAAAAAAAAAAAAATCATTCTAGGTGTTGCATTATAGATACTCGTGAACGCGTGTGTTACTATAGACAAGAATAACACAACACAATACGGTTTTACAAGTGGATTATTTTATTTAAACAAAGGTACAACGAGAGTGCAAAATTGATTAATCGTATTTTCCTTTACGAGAATTTTATTGTCTCGTACGAAAAAAAAAAAAGAATAAAAAACAAAAGGAAAATATAGAGAATAAAAAAAGAGAGGTAAAAATAAAAACAAAATAAAAAATAATTACCAAAAAATTGATTAATAAGATGAAATTTATTTTTCATTGACAGAAAAGTAAGAGAAAATTGAGAGAGTAGAAAAAAAGAGAGACAAAACAAAAAATAACACACACACAAAAATAGATTAATAAGATGAAATTTATTTTTCATTGACAGAAAAATAAGAGAAAATTGTATGAGGGATATGAATGGGGTAGATACATAAAAATAAATTTGATATAAATCGTAGAGTTGATAATATCGACGTTAAAGAGACATATCGTATTCAATTTATATTATGACTAATAAAATAATTTATTGTGTGTGTGTGTGTGTGTACAAATTTCAAAGATGACATTATACACTTTAATGCTTGTTAATTTATCTATCCATTTATCTATCACTGTTTCTTTATTTCTTTTTTTCGTATTTGTTCTCTCGCGCGTAAATCATCATCTGTAAAACGTTGAGGACATCGATGAATCGTTGTCGTATCTACGCAAACGCACATTTTTCTCTTTCTCTCTTTCTCTCTTTCTCTCTCTCTCTCTCTCTCTCTCTCACTCGGGAAGATTGACATATTGACTGTGAATCAAATCGTTGAATTGAATTGCCGGTGATTGCGATGCATATAACATAAACCATTCGGAATCGACCGAGTTTTGACGCTACGAGGATTCCTAAAAATCAATATCGAAATTATATGACAGATACGAGAGAGATAAAAAGAGAGAATGAGAGAGATCAAAAAAGAAATAATAAAAATAAAAGGTTGAAATAGAAATGGTGAAACGATTGGATCATTCCCCGCGATGTGTTTTATTTATTTGCTTTTTTTTTTTATTTATTTTATTTTTCCTCCTCCTCCTCCTCTTTCACCTACTCTCGTTGCATGCATTTTTCTCTCAACATTTTCCACTCACTTTTGTTATTCAATCCTAGTGATTACGAATATCGATCCGATCGATTGTATTAATCGTGCTAAAACATCGCTTATCGTACTCCACCAAGAAAATCCCACACGTTTTCTACCTGGAAATATATTTTTATATGTATATATTTGAATGGTGGAATAACATGCATACATGCATATATGTTATGCATATAGTATGAAGCAACGAATCACGGTCCATCATAATCCATTATCTTTCTCTTTTCTTTCTACTATATTCTCGTAATACAAATTGGTATAGTAACGTTATTCTTTTATAATATAAAACATTGTTGAGAGAATTTCTATGGTCTACTTATGTGTGTCTACTTACTAGTACTATATGTGTCTACTTATAAGTAGACACTCTTACGCTTCCGTATCATGGGGGATACACCTTTCTCATAGATCATAGATCGTTTTCCTTCTATCGATCATACGTTTACGACGTACGTATTATACTAATCGCTTCCTTCCTATCTTAAAGGTATTTTCATTTCTATCTATATATTTACATATATACATATATAATACATTTTTTAAATAATTTCGTGAAAATTTTTTAATATTTATTTTATACTAACTGTGCCCCCCACCATGCTTTACTGTGGCTTATGTTAGCCAAAATATGTGATAAAGGTGGGTTATGTTCAAATGTTTCATGCACTTATAGAAATCTATGGCAAACAGATAGTGCTGGATTTACCTGTATCTTTTTCTTTTTTTTTTTAAATTAATTAATTATTTTATAAATAAATTAATGTAATAGAAAGCTAGTTGTATGCAAATGCAACGTTGTGTCAAAATTTCAATACAATTGGTAAAGTACTTTTGGAGATTATCAATTGGGCACAAATGAAATCTATATTTATATATATATATATATATAGATTTTATTGACTAAATAACGAAATTATTTATAAATATACGAATAATTAAAAGTTAAGATAACAAAAGATTCAGGATAAAAAAAAAGAAATTGGTAAAATCAATAGATACTGCGTTGTCAAAGATTGCAAACGTTCATACGGATTTATTTGCTATGTCAAAACAAGTCTTAAAAAAAAAAAAGGTAAATAAATAAATAAAAAAATAAAAAAAAAACAGAAAATAATTGTTATCGTTTATTCGTATATTTATTTATTTTTTCTTTGTATTACAATATCCATATTCATGCTTACGCATTTGTTTTTCCTGAATTGTTTTCTGAATGGGATTCATCTTTTTATTTTGTTTTTCTGTCTTTTTCTTAGCAAAACATACTCAAATATCAAAAGTAGTATTTTTTTTTGACAACAAAGTACTTTTTGGATTTAATTGCCCTGGAGTTTCCCGATTGCCGTTGGAAGCCTTGTGACTCGTCCCGTTAATTGGATTTGACAGGAGGGAGAAGAGTGGGAGAGGGGGGAGAGGAAGCAAATTGAATTAGTAGACGATTCTCGGGTTATTTACGTGTGTCAGGCAATTCTCCGTTGAACGCGTCAAGAGGGGCTTGGACTTTATGTCCGATATCCTGTGCTTTGAGAGAGATGAAGTGAATGAGAGTGTCAGAGAGTATGTGAGAGAGAAAGAGAGAGAATTGTACTCGTTCGATGCTATACCATGGATGAAGTGTACCAGTACCCATGGACCAAGTCTCGTTAATCTAATATACAGGGTGTATTTCACACAACATGTTGGATTTTACTGATTTGTTTGAAAAAAAATATATATATATATATATATTATTCGTTTTAAAACGTTTTTTTTAGAAAAAAAAAAAAAAACACGAATTTTTCCTTGTTACAATGTTTCCCATTTATTCTTATAATAGGTGCAACACTTATCGACCCATAAGTTTTTGAATTATTACGTAAATTTCAAGAAAAATGTACAGGTATATTTGTAAGAAGAAAAAAAATGAATACCTTTAAGGGTTGGTTTTGGTACGAAATATTTTTTTGATAGATTTTATCTGTCAAAATAATTTATGTTCTGTAATAGGCTTGATATATATCTTATTTTTATTTTTTTTTTTTATATCAAAAAATGAAGAAATATTTTGTTCTTTTTAAGAAACTAATTTGTCAATGTTTCTTGTTAAATTTGATTAAGGATATTTTAGATTTATAAGAAAATTTATTTTTCGATTGTTTATTTAAATATTGATACATAAGATCGCGTAATTTTTTTAAAATTATATATATTTATATATGTATGGACAATACAATACAATTACACTATCTAATGTTATATTTGATATAATTAAAATTTAAAATATATAATTATTGTTATACATAAATATATAATAAATATAAAACAAATAATATAATGTAATATAAAATTATAAATTATTATATTTGTTTATTATTATATTTAATATAACAGCGATAAAAAGATTAGTATTATTCGTTTTAATTTTTTTATTACGATAAACAACAAATGTGTGTATGTGTGTGCGTGCGTATGCGTGGATTTTAAATTCTACGATCGGTAGAAATATATGGTAACCATAAATCTGATTAATCTCAATTCCAATCTCTTCTGATTCTTTTCATTTGGTGCGAAACGTTGTTTTAATTAAGACATTTGTCTAATCAAGTGACCTTCATCATTTATAAAAGAGAATTAGAAGAAGAAGAAGAAGAAGAAAAAGAAGCAAATAAAATAAAATGAAATAAAAGAGAGAATAAAAAAGAAAATAAAAGTACACGATTACCTCTAACTCTATTACAAGGAATAGATTACTTACACACATAACAGTATAATAAGAAAGTTTCTCAAGAGAGCGTGTGCCCGTTCATTTGGTTAGATGATAATAGAAGAAATAGTAGTAGAAAAAAAAAAAAAGATGGTATATAAAAGAATGTAGAAAAAGAAAAAGAAGTTGTTGTCCAAAGGAAGGAAGAGAATGCTAGGAAATTCCCTGGGATCCTTCCCATGAAGATCCGTAATTAAAAACAACGAAAGATCCCGACAGCTGACTACTCTTGTGCAACAAGCTAAAAGATCGATCTTTGCCCTCCCCAACTAATACATATAGAAACGCGGAACGAAATAAAAACCACTATGTTGTACCTTGTAATAATAATTCATTGTCTTTGTTAGGTGCGTTCTTTCTTAAGCGTGAAATAAACTTTATCATTTTTTGCTTGATAAGCAAAACGTTGGAATTCAGATCGTAAAATGTCCACCTTCATTTCTTTTTTTTTTAACATTAAAAATTTACGCACGCGTTTTACGTTTGACTCTCGACTCTTTTTATATGTAATATATTAAATAAAAATTCTTTCATTTGATTTGTTTGTTTTTTTTTTTTTTATTTCTTTTACTACAATTATTATAATTATAAATATAATTTTATAGTTTATATAGAAAATAGTATTCTTTTATTCAAATAATTGCATTGTATTTATTTGCATTTAAATTAAATACGATATAACTTTTTGTTAAAAATATATACCAGTATATACAATATATATATAATATTTTAATATTATATAATTTTATTTATCCAATATATTTATTTATTAATTATATTTATATATTATAATAAAAATATTAAAAAAAAATTTATAATATTTATTATAAATAGGTTTATATAAATTTTGAATTAAAATTTCTCTTCATTTAATGTTATATATTATTTTTACTATTATTATAATTATAAATATATACATATATAAAAATAAATATATTATTATTATTATTATTATTATTATTATTATTATTATTATTATTATTATTATTATTATTGTAAATATAAATTATATATTAAAATATATAAATACAATTATAGTATTATAATTTATATTTATAATATGAATTTATATTATATAGTCTTTATTACTCTCTTTGTCTTTTTCTTTTACAAATTTTAAATATATTTCATTCCCATTTTACAAACGTTTTGCCAACAACAATATTGCATTAGTTTATAAAAAAGTATATATATATATATGAATTTTTTTAAAAGACCGGTTACGATTTAAATGCACAAGTTAAAAATAAAACTATCGATAAGATTAGCTTTTATTAAACTCTCTCGCATAATTTTAATATTTTCCAACTAGAGTAGAATGTGATACGATATAAACTTGAATTTAAAAAAAGAAAAAAACAAATAAAAAAAAAAATAATAATAATAAAAGAAAAAATATGAGAGATAGAAAAGAAATGAAAAGTTACATCCTTGGAAAAAGGGTCCTTAGAAAATAGAACGAAATGAAAGCGAATCTTTTAAGTAAGAAAAATGAACACTCGTATAAAATGTGTAAGAGCAAACTATCTCTTTTTTCTATTTCTATCTCTCTTAACTTGTACATATTTCTCTATATTTTACATTTACAAGACTTCTCTTTGAACTAACGGGCCGTGTAAAAAAAAAAAAAAAAAAAAAGAAGAGTTCTAAGATGAAAGCGATTTGCAAACATAAACATAATTTCGTTCGTTTTAATGTCACGCAAAACGTAATGACATTTCGTATCTACTATTTTCAGTTTAATTAATGATTCGACTATAAATATACAAGATAATTAAGACTTATAAAAAAGAAAGAAAAGGATAATGCAGAAATAAACATAATTATGTATATTAAAAGATTCAAAAATATTTTTTGTATTTATTTGGTAAACGAGAATATACATGTGTTTGTTGTGTGTACGTGTAATTAGATTACACGACGTAAAACCGGGACAAATTTCTACGATCGAAATGCATACACACACACACACACACACACACACACACACACATGTATCTGTGATATGAAATGTCACTTATTTATTTATATATTATACAGATTTGGTGTGTACATGTTTATATATGCAAGTGTTTGTGTATGTATATCGAATTATTCTGTTAATTAGCTGGGTGTTACTATTTGCTTGAAATCATTTGATATTTATATAGTAAATAATATTTGAATAACCATGGCTTTTACAAAATACATATTACGTGCTAATAAATGTGTTAATTAATCCCATTTGATAAATCTCTCTGTCTCTCTCTCTCTCTCTCTCTCTCTCTCTTTTCTCTTTCTTTTTATAAGCTCAATGTTTCAAACAAATTTTCGACAATTATTTAATAAATGTTGAAATATAAAAAGTTTAAGAGGAAACGTTGAAGACACTGGAAAAAGCTGCTAATTAAAGGGATGGATAAAAAAAATAAAAGATGGTAAAAGATGAGTGAGGTTTAAAAGAAGAGAAAAAGAGAGAGAGAGAGAGAGAGAGATAAAACGAAAAAAGAAGAAAAAAAGAAAGAAAGAAATACGCTCGGTTACACAATAAGTCACTGGCGCGGTTAAAATTAGTCTTCAAAGAACTTTAAAGGCGAATTTTATTCGCCAAGCCACTGCTCGAATTATTTTTCTCGTATACTTTGGTATTTTTTTTCTCTCTTTTTTGTTTCTGTTTTATTTGTTTAAATTTTACTCATAAATTTTACTCGTAAAATTTCTAAACGAAATAATCGAAGACTGTTAGAGGTAAAATGAATTGTTTTTAAAACAATAATTATTAAAATTTAATTTAACATTATTTTAATGTAAGATTAATATTAAAACGTTCTTTTACTTTAATTATTGATTTGATTTAATTTTTATCAAATTAGAATGTATTTTTTTTAAATTTATTTTCTTGTTTTGTTTTGTTTTTTTTGTTACAGATATTAAACGGCGCGAATTTTTGTTCCTATTTTTTTTTAATAAGTTGTAGATGTCACTACTGACTGGATGAAAGTATCCCTAGATGAAAGGAGGAAGAAGGTCGTAGTAGATGTCGCTAGTGTGTCATTAAGAAATTTCCGATAATTATCAAGTTCCAAAATAAACACGCGATTCGGTATACATGCTGTCTAACCACGAATTATTATATTGGATTTGTAATCAAATGAAACGTAAAAAATGACTGAACAGGATTTAAATAAAATACTTAACGATTTGCGTGTATCGAAGAGAAGTGGTGAATTGGATAACCATGAAAAGTTTATTAATCAACGTGATAAGTGGAGGAATACGATAGATTACAATGTGTTGGAAACATGTGTTAAACATTGCAACGAAGATGTACGTAATATTTCTTTAATACAATTATACAATTTGATACAATAGAATAGAACGTAAATGTTTAAGTATTAACGTATATATATATATTGAATGTAGGTTAGGCTGGATGCCTTAGCCCTTCTCGTTGAATCCAAGAAGAGTACCTTAAAATTTACAAATGCCGAATTGGATATTATATTTTTGTTTTTAATGTATAATCTTGGTGAAAAGTTTATATATGTACCTTACATTAAAAAGGTAAGAATTATAAATATATATATATATATATATATATATATATATATATATATTTTATTTTTATAAATAATAAAATAATTATAAATTCTATAAATGTGTTGTCTTTTTCAGGCTTTAAAAAGAATAAAGGATAGTTTAAATGTTATGAAGAGAACGATATCGCAAGAATTTAAATTGAAACTTTTGAATCCTTCTGTAACGATAGATAATTCTGAAGCTTCGTCTAAGGCTGCTCATGAAATAGCAATGTATAATGGATTCTTTTTAAATTTACGAGATTTATGCGTCAACAATCTTTATCCCGATGCTACGTATTCCCGTAGAAAAAATTGTTTGCAAATACTTTGCATAATGTTAGAATTTTTAGATCAAGAATTTCGCGATATTACATGGAATTCGAAACAAGCGGAAAAAATCTTTATGTGTTTGTTATTAGACACGTATGAAACTAACAAAGAAATGGCCTTTAGAATATTGAAATCTATCGGTCCAATAACCTTGGGTTTGGATGTAGAAAATCGTATTTGTGAAATAATCAATGTTGCTACTGATTTGGGTAATAGCATTAGACCAATAGATAGTATAACTGCAGCATATATGTTTAAAGTATGTATGTTGTCGCCTTTGTTACAACAAGTGCTTAGCAAACATTATAATATAAATGATTTTCCTGATGAAATCGCAGAATCTCATATTTTGCAATTAATATTATTTCTAATTAGAAAATTAGAGGTATGTATTATACATAATCATTGATAACTGGTGATTCAAACGAGCAAATTTATTTCATACAAGAATTTTTAACAATTTATTGAATACTTGTGCACTACCTACTCGTTTATATCACCAGGACACTCTATATATTATTCAATTAATTATTTATACATTTTTTCTTATTAATTTATATAATTAATATTATTTATATATTAAAGGTGTCTTTGATGGCAGCTAAGGAAAATATAGTAATGGCAGTTACTAAATATTCTCTTTATGGATATCTCTTTTGTTTGAGAAGTTTATTATCCGATTGTAATTTGAGGTAATTATGAATGATTTTTATTCTTTATATATTTCGTTAAAATATGTTGTTATACTGTATTTATTAAAATCCGATACAGTATTGTAGGTGGAGAAAAATTATGGCAAGAAACCATTTCTAAGCTTATATCAATGTGCTTTGAATTGAACAAAGCTGTTTCAATAATAGTGAACAGTTCATCTCCCGAAGGACACTTGCCAATGGATTTAAATCCAAATAATATAAATGGTTTATTTTTTAATCCAGATAAAGAGATAGTAACACCACAAATGATACTACTTTGTTCATGGCGTACGGTAAAAGAAATCAGCTTATTGTTCGGTCATTTGGCAATTAAATCAACTATATCCAATCATAATTTGCCAGGAGAATTGTTGACCGAAAATCAAGTAAGATTTATGAAGTTATAATTATTTCTAAGATAAATCAATTGTTTAATTATTATAATATTTGATTTGATCCCGTTAGATTATCCAAATAGGAGAACATCTAGTCACTCTTCTTAGCGAAACTAAACACCGTGGTGCGTTTGAACAAGCATACGTCGGTTTTAATCAATTATGCACTCGTCTTTGGCGTATGGAAAATACTAATTTAAATCAAGTACCTAAACATTGGTTACATCAAATTTTATTAGCAATAACTGGATTGTTACCTGGTAATTTTAAAATATGTGCGACTAGGAGAAGCGCAGGTGTACCTTTTATGGTGCAAGTAAGTTAACTGACCAACATAAATGTCTTTTCTTTCTAAACCAATTCATGCGTAAAATATAATTGAATTTAAATTATTTTTACAGGCACTCGTTTCTTCTGAACCTCTGATTCAATATAATGCAAATAATTCAGCATTGCATTCCGTAATGAAAATATTGTTAGGATTCACCGAACTGGAAGATAATGTAAATATTTGGACAGATATAAAACGTGTTGTTTATGACAAAACTATTTTTTCGGAATTCGAAAATCTTATCGACTTATCGAGAACGGATATAAACGAAAGTTTAGCCGAAGATAATAAAATACAAGTTACCGAAATTAAAACCCACGCTTTAAATATATTGAGAGCATTATTCAGACATTCTCCATTGGGTGATTTGGTTAAAACATTTATCGCCGATGGTCTAATAGCGGCGTTTAAAAATTACGATGGCAAATCTTGGGCGGTAAGATTTGTTTTTATTTTAGAACATTGTTATTTTTCTCGTATAATTAAAATAAATAATTTATTTTTTTTTTTTCATAGGAACGAAATGCAGCAACTCTTTTGTTCAGTGCACTGATCATTAGAATTTTCGGTGTGCAAAGAACGAAAGATCATATCAATTTAACCACTGATAATAAAATGACGTGTAAAATATTTTTCGAAAGATATCCCAGTCTCCTACCATTCATGTTGGACGAATTACAAACTTTCGTATCTATCAACGAGAGTTTAATTAAACCAAACATACAATCGATTCTATTATTATTGTCACGATTGTATCTCAGTTATAATCAAGATGAAGGAGATTTTAATTGGAAGGTCTTTATATATTGTTTAAAAAAAAATAAAAAAATTAAAAAAAAAAAAATACAGAAATTACAAAAATCTAATTTACGAAGAAAAAACACGTAAGGATATACATGTGATTTTAGATTGACGAATTCATTCATTTAGTTTCTCAATGTGCGAAGTCACCTGTCTGCAAAACTCGCGAATTAGCAGCCAGAGCCCTCGTACCACTGATGACAGAAACATATGCTACTGATATTATTAGAAAATTGTTTGAAATAGTAGCTTCTGGACAAGTTAATCATTTATCATTAAATGCTATGCATGGACACATGTTACAGGTAAGTTCCATTCGATTATTTAATTTTTTTCTTTTATAATTCATATCTTGTTACTATTTTAATTAGATCCTAGAAATGATAAAAAGGATAAAAACTATAAAAGAAAAGTTAACACCTTTGGAGCTTAGTTCATTTTTCGAAGGTACAATATGGATTTTAAGGAACTTAGAAATAAACAGCAACGGCCCTGTTTGCTTTCCATTAGCAACCGCTTATTTAGATACGCTTCATGAATTACTCAAAGCGGATTATAAGATGTGAGATATCCAATTAGTCTACTATCTATAACTTTTTGTGTACTTTTTAAATTACAAAGGTTTCTTTTCTTTTTTTCTAGGATTATAGATTCAATTTTATTGAATATATCCAGTACATTAAAACGACACGTTTTAGAACACAATATCCTAAAGCAAGCACCTAGTCAAGAAATCTATAAAGTTTCAGCTGTTAAGTTAATTGTTTTTATAGGACAACATTACATGCTTAATATTACAGCTAGAATACATCTACATATATTAAGCGTACCTGAACCCGAATTGCAAACAATTGCTTGGACTACGATAATCGAAGTTATAAATGGTGCTACTTGCCCACATGAAAAAAGATTATTAAATGATCGTGCAATCGACGTAGCTTGTAATTCTTTGGCCTATCTACCTAAATATAATCCTGAATTGCAGGATGCAATTTTTGATTTTCTTTATGCGAGCCTAATGTTTATGGATAAATCATCGACCACGGAGGATCTTTACGACAAACAAGAAATTTGTAATCTAGTCTTGAACAAAATGAGAATTGATACTAAAAAAAGTACTTATTGCGAAAGGAGCAGTTATTTGAGATTACTTGGCAAATCTTATTGCACGTTGCATTGTGAGTTAAAGGTAGACATTATTTTAAATATGTGTAAAAATATATGGATAATTTATTTGTGCATGTATATATGTATGCATTCGTTTGATTTTAGGACGATACAATTTCGATAAAATGTACAGAAGATGTGTATAGTTATTTCTGTCAGAATTTGTGGATCAGTAGTTTAGAAGTTGATTTTCGAAGATCCGTTTTTGAAATAATGTATGAACTTTATTATACAAATACGGACGCTTGTCGACAATATTGTAAGTATTTAAAGAATAGTTGTTGTTGTTGTTTTTTTTTTTTTAATTATATATTTAATAACAAAAAAAAATTTGGTTGATATTTTAGTGCCGTTGTTGCAATGGTGGACAACGGTGCTGCAATTACTAGTTGATGATAACGTTGAAGTAAGAAGAGATGCATCTCGGCTAGTTTGTAAAATAGAATCTAATGGTTCATTGGAGTGCGTTACTTCGATGATTCAAATATTTTTCGAACAATTCTGTGACATCGTTGGTACTAATTATCCAAGCGTTGCAGCGGTTGCATTATTTTGTTGGGGCATTTCGTTGTGTGGAGAGATGAATTATGAAATGGACGAGACCGATGTAAGTAAAAATTCAAATGTCTACCCAAGGCAATCCTGTATAAGATTTGAATACTGTAATCACATTTTCCAATTAGGTATTCAACAAGTGTAAAAATTACGACTGCTACGAGCCAGTGCAATTGTCAAATACGTGCGTGGAATACATAAAAACGATAACCAAACGCATTTCCCTCGACAGTCCATTACC
This sequence comes from Polistes dominula, assembly GCF_049000335.1. Classification (NCBI taxonomy): domain Eukaryota; kingdom Metazoa; phylum Arthropoda; class Insecta; order Hymenoptera; family Vespidae; genus Polistes; species Polistes dominula. Next base: position 3,168,074 of record NW_028300915.1, read on the forward strand.
GATAGATGCGTTGCGTTGGTTGACCTCTCACCTAAACTTGGATCTAACGAAAGCAACGAGTTTTCGAAAACTCATATCTTCCTATGGGGATTGTGTTCCTACTATAGAAAAAAAACTACAGGATATCTTGGATCCAACGTATAAGGATAAATTACTTCAAATTTTAGCATACGAAAAATACGCTTCTTTACATTCCCAAGAATGTTAGTTGATTATAGAAAAAAAATCTAATATGGCATATATATATATATATATATATATATATATATATATATATATATATATATATATATATATATATATGTATGTATATATAAGTAAAAGGTGCATTAGATATGCTATTACGATAGTTGCCGGATATAAATGATGAATAAAGGATAATTTTCCAAAGAACTTATTTATTCGAAAACATTAATTATTTATCAATTTTATTACAACAATATTAATAATAAAAATTAAAATCGAAAAAAAAACAAAAGAAAAAGACCCGGAATATAATATATCGATTCTTGATAGTAAAAAATTGACGTTATCGACAGAGATAATCAAAGTTACGAAAAAAACTCGATAGATGGTGTTAGATATGCGTTTTCCCTCTCCCTCGATCATCAACTGTCTCACTCAATTGCCGCGCTCGTCGCGCGTGTCGACGCTAGCGTCGCGGCTGGCCGTCCGCGTACTCCGGTCGTGTGTAATTTCGTGTCCTCCGTGTTAACGGCTGGTCCGCCCGTATTTTAACGAAATTTTTTAATTTTTTCGCGCCTCCGCGCGGTGATCTTCGTTGTGAAGGAAGGCTACGCGATATCACGTCGACGTCGAGGACGTAACGGCTGATAATGTCCGGCATATTTGCTGACAGCATTGGAAAAATAAGGAAAGCTATTGGAAGAGGTGTTTTCTAGAGGCACACACAACATACACGAGGTAGAGAGAAAGGAAGGATAAAAAGAGATAGATAGATAGATAGATACATATATATACATTATACATACATATATAGATAGATAGATAGAAATATAGTTGATAGATCAGTGTAAAATAGTGTACGTCGAGTAAGGTGAACATCTCGACGACGACGGTAACGATACACAAGAACGAAAACGACAACGACAATAACAACGACTAATACGAGGAAGACTTGGACAATTAGGAAAAGGAAAAGGAGGAAGACAACGACATCATTCACGACGGCGACGGCGACGGCGACGCAGACGAAGACGAAGACGAAGACGGTAAGGACGAGTACGGCGGCGACGGTGACGGTGACGGTGTCGGCACGCAGTACGCACGCACGCGTAGAGGAAGGGCAACGAATAAGAGGAGGAGGAAGAGAAGAGGGAGACGGTGACACGGGAGGAGGAATAGAAGGTGGAGGATGAGGTGAAGAAGGAGGGGGAGGAGGAGGAGATTAAGCAGCGGTCGGAGGATCGGTTGGAAGATCGGTCGTCGGTCGGTCGGTCGTCGGGTTGAGTGTGTAGTAGGTGGTGGCATCAGTAAGTGGTGTTAGTGGTGATCCCTCCAAGTATATTAGTATTTTAGTAGTAGTAGTGCTCCTCGTGCTGGTGCTCCTCATATAATTAGTAGTAGTGGTGCTCCTATACATTAGTAGTAGTAAAAGGAATAGTAGTAGTAGGTAGTAGTAGTGGTGGTGGTGGTAGTGGTGGTGGTGGTGCGGCGCCCGCTCTACTACTGCTGCTGCTGCTTCTGCTGCTGCTGCTTCTGCTTCTGCTGTTGCTGCTGTTGGTGGTGCTCCTCGTTGGGCCCACGGTGCGTCGTCTACGCCAGGCATGGAGCGCCGGACTCAGTGCGCCCGTTTCAAATCGTTACGAGCCGTTACCGCAGACTCCACGTCGAAGTAAGGAGAGAGAGAGAGAAAGAGAGAAAGAGACAGATAGATATAAAGAGAAAAAGAGAAAGAGAAAGAGAGAGAGAGAGAAAGAGAAGGTGAGTCGCCACAGAGAAAGAGATCGAATCGGTCGACGACTCCTCCCCTCCTCCCACCCACCCTCCTCCTTCTGTCCCTTCCGTCCACCGTGCTAACTTCTCCTCCCCTCCCTACACCCCTCCCCTCCACCTCTACTTCTACTTCTACTTCTACTTCTACCTCCCTTCCGAGAGGTCTTGACCCACTTGCTGCCGTCTCTCCTGCGAGCTGTCATCCCTTCTCGCGTTTTCGCGCCTATTTCTTCGCACCGTGTCAGAGATAACCAATGAAATAATATCGTCGTCGTTCTATGACCAATTACGACACCCAACATACACACACACACACACATTGCGTTTTCATTTTTTGTCTATGTCAATCTAATAGAAGAAGAAGGAGTGAGAGAGAGAGAGAGAGAGAGAGAGAGAGAGAGAGAGAGAGAGATTGTAAAGGGAACTAGTTGGAACAAGTTTGAAAACTAGCGTTGCTAGTTTTGGTCCAACCAACGGACATCTGTGATTCCTAAAGTGCGTCCTTTCCAAACAGGGAATGTTAAATAGCCTTCAAGCTTGATCGACTAACGGAGAATTCTCGAATGATCTTTCTTGACCTAACTTCTCTCTCTCTCTCTCTCTTTCTATTTCCATTTCTATTTCTAGTTCTAGTTCTATTTCTCTGTCTATCTAATTAGCTCGCTTGCTTGCTTTCTTTCTTGCTTTTCTTTCTTTCTTTCTCATTTCTCTTAGAAAGGGTCATCGATCTTTCGAAATCGTTTCTTGTCCACGCCTCTCGTTTCAAGGACGTTCGTCTATCTATCCATCTTTTTCTTTTCTTATTTCTTTCTTTCTTTCTTTCTTTCTTTCTTTTTCTTTTTCTTTTTCTTTACGAAGAGAAGGTTATAACACATGCCTCGTTGAATCAAGTTTTGCTTACGTTATATTACATTCCGTTGTTATTACAGGAAAACTTTCTACGAGTAATAGAAAGAGACAGTTTTTTAACGGCACTTTATTACTTGTATCTCGTTTTAAAATGTTGTATTTATTTAAATGTGTAGACATTATTTGATTAGTCGTTAAATATACTCTTATCGAAAAAGAAAAATGTTCCTTGATTTATTTCAATATTATTTTCTATCTATTTCTGTAAATCAGTGAAAGAAGATGAAATAAAGAAATGATATCTCATCGATAAATCGATTATCACCCCCGTCAGCACGTTTAAATTTCGCGCGCGTTATATTCGATTGTAAATCAAAATGGCGCAAAAATTAGTCCGCGAAAAAAGAACAATATTCAAATGATTGAATTGATCTTATATTTGTACGCTTGTTGCTTGTCCTATTATATGTATTTTTCTTTCTGATGCTGCAGGATCGATTATCCCCCTTGTCGTATATTTAAATTTCGCGCGCGTTGTTTTTGATTGTAAATTAAAATGGCGAAAAAATTAGTCCGCGAAAAAAGAACAATATTCAAATGATTGAATTGATCTTATCTTTATACACTTGTCACTTGTCCTACTGTACGTATTTTTCTTTCTGATGCTGCAGGATCGATCGATCATGTTTCGGAAATTATATCGGAAATTGAATACTCGAACGAAATGTTTGTTTATCTATCTGCCTCGTTGGCCCGATTACGTAACTAGAACGATGAACACTATATATGTATATCTGTAAATGTGATACGATGCATATATGTTTAGTGTGTTAGTATTTACTCTAGTATACGTATATAACCATAGTCTTCTTCATCCCCGCATGTATTTGTGTCGTCGTCGCGTAGTCGTCATCGTCGTCTTTAAGATTATACGTGTGTTTATGTCTCTCTGTCCTGTTTGTTTCTCTGTGTACAACCGTTCGTACCATTCGACTCGTGTATTCAACGGAAAGTAGTAGAAGAAGAAGAAGAAGAAGTAGAGAAGAGAAGAAGAAGAAAAGTATTCTCAGAAGATATAGAAGCGCTCGTTTGAAAAGCCTTTTTGGCCGTTCTTCGGATCGTGGCTTCGACGATCTCTCGGGGTGATTGTACTCGTAAAAAAGGTATTTCTGGTATCCTTTTCTTAAGGACCGACAAAGAAGGGAAAGAATGAGAGATAGAGAAAGAGAGAATCCAGAGCTCGTTTCTTTAGAGGAATCTTCTTCCTCAATCGCCTTTTCCGAGCATCGTGATATGCCCCGTTCAGATGATGCCGTTCGTTTAGAAACGTTTCTTTTAACGAGGGTATATATAGTCTACTTATTTTGTCCCCAATTTTTCATATCATCATCCTCCCCATAGTCATATTTTTTTTAAACGATTCTCACTTCTTTCTTTTTTTTTATTTTTTTATTTTTTTTTATTTAAACGAGAACATTTAATAACGCGTTTATATTTTATTGTACAATTTTTATATTGATTTACGTGAATTTTCATTCGATTTAAATTCATTTGGATATTGATATATCAATGTTACAGATTGATATGTACACATGATATTTGATTATAAATTACTAACTACATAAATAGAAGTTTTATAAATCATTATTAATTAGTCTAACAGCGAGTGACTCACAATCTGTGAAACCACCGTCCAATATTAGGCCTCATCAAACTTTTAATGGGAAACGGAATGGAAGTAAATAACTTACGCCAGAAGCAAGAAAAGTTAATTAATTTGTAAGACATTTTCTGAAAGTTCTAGTTTATATACCCTACCAACCAGACGTATCATTAAAATACACTGAAATATATTCTTTTTTTTTTTTTATATTGTCTTAGAAAACAGATTTTATAGGTCAATTAATCCAAAAATGGTTGAGAAATGCTGTGAGTTTGAATGTGTCTTACGCATAAATACTAATACATATCCATAAATTATTGATTGAAATGACTTTTGTTTTGAATTGGGAACATATATTGTAGAATTGCATTGATTTTTATTCGATTGACTAAGAACACCATTTTGTAACACATATATAACATCTTGTTTTCAATCGATTCTACCTACGAGAAATATGACGAAGTATTTACGTAATAAAATCAACTATTCACATCTCGACTTTTGTTCTTTTTAATTATAACGAATGTTTACCTTCGATTAATAATCTGATAGATGACACACTTTTTTCTTTTTTTTATTTATAACTTTTTAACATCTTTTCCTTGTTTTTTTTTTTCTACAAGTTTTTTCTGCTTGCAATATGGAGGTGATTATTTAATAGAAAAATGTTTTTCTACGTCAATATTTTTGTCGAGAAAATGTTTGTTCTTACGAGTTTCACGAGAGTTATGTAAACTAAACTTTTCTTTATTTTCTTTGTTTTTTTTTTTTTTTTTTTTTTTTTAATCTTTTGTTTGATAGAAAATATTATCATTGAGATTAGAGATGAAAACGCGGCACGGCACATTTAGAGAAACGTATTATTGTTTTATTGATAATTCTTAGAACCCATTGACTAATTGAATATTTATTTAAATACGTTTGAATAGTTTTTTTTTTGTTAACGCGATAAGAGGAAATTTGTTATTCATTGATCGTTTAAATATTTCTTAATTGATTCTAAAGAAATTATTCGTACTCTTTTACGACGAGTAAGGTCATAAGATCATGCAGTAAATCATTGAACTGAATACTCGTATTCTGTAGAATAATATTCTACGTAGAATAATAGAAATGATAATTAAATTTCATTAATATATATTATCGAACGATAAATCGATTAAATATTAATACGATAGTTGATCAAAAGTTAATAAAATTATCTTCAAAATTAATTATTCTTTCATTCGATATTTTTGGCTAATTATTTTTCCCTATAAAATTAATAAAAAGCACAATGAGTTTCTAAAAGAAATCATTTATTTGTAATATTATTATTATTATTATTATTAGATATTTTTGAGTTTACTATTTTATTATTTTATCGTTATATTTATTGTGAGTTAGTATTTTAAATGAATTATTATTATATTCCTATTAAAAATATTAAGTATCTTAAGTGTGACAAATTATTATAAATACAAAATATTACAAAATAATTATTATATTTATTAAAATATTATTAAATTATAGTATATAAGTAGATGTATTAAAATACTATATAATACACTCTATACCTATATAGTATAGTATATTATTTATAATATTTATTATATTATTTAAAATAGTATATTACTATATTATAATAAATGTACTATATTATTAATAATATACTATACTATATATATAGCTACTTATAATTTATTATATATTTTTGATACATTTAAAATATTACAAAATAATTATTATGTTTATTGAAATACTATTAAACTATTATTATATATTTATACTATGAACAAGATATTCTCATATATATATACTTATAATTTATTTTACAAAACATTGACAATGTATTGCAATATAAATATTTTGTATATATTATATAAAAAAAAATCTTTTAAAATTAATTAGATAAAAAAAAAGGAAAGCAATTCGTCGTAAAAAGTTTTGAAAAAATGAATTAATGAGTCAGATGAAGAAAGTTTAAAATAAGGCTTTTTGCTTGGTTGCATACTCCATCTTTTATACGTTTAATAAACGGCGATATGGGCAAACGACCGATCGACAGATGCTCGTTACGTAGTATACATATATATATATGCTTATTTTTTTCTTTTTCTTTCTCTTTCTTTCTTTCTTTCTTCCTTTCTTATTATTGGTATTTGCCTTGCGTCTGAGTTTTCTACGAAGAGGCCACGTTTTCTTCGATCCCCCACAAGAAGTTACGAACATCGAAATGTCTTCGACGTGCCGATGCATTCTAGTCTACGTTTTATAAACTCCTTACAGTTCACAACGATTCTTCTCAACTTTATATTCATTCGTCTTTCTCTATATTTTTCTATCAGATTATTATTTTTTTTTTCTTTCTTTCCTTTTTTTTTTTTTTTTATAGCCAAAGGCAGCAATTTCTTTTTTACTTTATCGCCAACTTTTTCTTTTCCTTTTTCTTTCAGCACATTTTAAATTATTCCAACTTTTTTTTTTTTTATCACTCACAAACACTTCTATTAATTTTTATATGCGAACGTTATTTTGTTTCTTTTTTTTTTTATTGAAAAAAGAAAATATCTTAATAATTAATTATATTCTCTTTCTTTAATAACACGTTTTATTATTTAATAATATTTTCAAGTTTTTTAAATAAAATGCATTATATTATCGTATTCAATTAAATTATATAATATAATATAAATTCATTTAAAATCAAAAAGTTTTGTTCTATTATTCTTATATTGCATTTCGTTAATTTCTGTTATTTGTTAACACAATGATATTCAATTTATTATAGATAACATTCGTAAAAAAAAAAACAAAAAATACATAATTTCGTGTTTAATTAAATTATATAATATAATATAAATTCATTTAAAATCAAAAAGTTTTGTTCTATTATTCTTATATTGCATTTCGTTAATTTCTGTTATTTGTTAACACAATGATATTGAATTTTTTTGTAGATAACATTCGTAAAAAAAAAAGAAAAAATATTTTCATTTTCTTTTCGTATAAAACGTAACATTATTTTCCTTATCGCAATGTTTTGTGTTATTTTTATTTTTCCTCCTCCCCTCCCGTTTATTGTTTAGTTGCTTCGCAAACGTGTATGAAGGTTTGAAAGCTCAGAAATGGAGAATCGTTATGTAAACCTTGGTGTATCTACTATTCTGCTCGCAATTGTCCTTCCTTGCAACCTACGTACCTACCTACCTACCTACCTACCTACCTTCCTACCTTCCTACCTTGCTCGTTTTAATAGACGAAGATAAGGCAGAGACGAGTACGTGCGTTAAAACTACGTAGAGAGAGAACGTTTAATATCGTTCTCTAACACTCGTTTTCCTTTCCCTCGGAGGCACACGCTCTCGGACTTTGCTCGTTATGCTATTTATCGGCCTTTATTACCGATTTTTATCACTTCCTTCTTAAGTATATTAGCGTACACATACGCCACATGTGTTTTTCTAACATTCTCTATCTCTCTTCTCTTTCTCTTTCTCAGACATTCATAATATCATCTTATTCATCTTATTTATTTTTATTTTTACAAAAAAAGAAAAAAATAAACCACGTAATTTTCTTATTTTTTCTTTTTAATTATTTATTTTATTTTCACGTGTTACATTGTCTGTGCAACATTTTTTGTTTTGTTTCAATTGGTAATTATATAACTTTAATTAGAATTTTATATTATATAGAAATTTAATATATTAATTTTTTTTAGATAATTTATTATATATTATATATTATATTATATATAGAAATTTAATATATTAATTTTGATAGATATATTGTCTGTGCAAAATTATTTTCTAAATTGATAATTATATAACTTTAATTAGAATATTTATATTATATAGAAATTTATAATATATTAATTTTGAAAGAGATAATTTATTATATTATATAAAAATTAATATTAATTTTGATAGATAATTTTATATTTTATATTTGATTATTTTAATAATTTTTATAATTATTATATAGAAATTTATATTAATTTTGCTAAACACAATTAATTATTTTATTATATATTATATATTATATATTAATCGATAGAAAATTTTATATCAAATCATTTGAACAAATTTAACAAAATTCTTATAAATATAAATCATTTTTTTTTTGTTTTGTTTTCGTTTCTATCTATTTTTAAAAGTCACCCAAAAAATAATTGTTCTTCTAATTAGAGTAAAAAAAAAAAAGAAAAAAAAGAGAAAGAAGTGTCTAAGAAGAGTTCGAGTATTCTTCTTCTACTACTACCTGATTGTGAAGTAAGCTTTAAGACTAGCTACTTGACAAGAAAGAAACCTCCTTTCCGGGGCGCAAAGTTTCTCTCGGTGCATCTTATTCTTCAGTCAGTTGCAAACGATACGGCCGACAAACTTCTACACTGTTTTAGTCTCTTAAAAGTTCTACATTTGTTCGTTTATCGTATTGGATTTTAATTCCCTTCACACCTGCCCCAACTTTTTTTCAAATCTTAACATACAAATTACAATTATTCAAATCGATCGATCAATCAAAAGGTAAATTAAATTTATTAGATTATTTAGTTATTTTTAGAAGTTAGAAGAGTTCGTGCATATTAGGATGAACCAATGGTTTGAAATTAATATTTAAGATTATTTAATTATTGATAATTTTTTATTAATACTTTTTAAATTAATATTTTACTTGTATATTTGATTTGTATTTTTCTATTAATAGAAAAATAAAATATAATCAATTCTCAGTGTGATTTATAAGTAATTTATAATTCTAATTTCTATAATAGAAATAATATACAATACACATACGTATATATTATAGAAATAGATTTATTTTATATATTAATATATATTTTAATATATTTTATATTTTAATAAATATTTTATATATATATAATAAATATTAATATATATTTATTATAAAATATATATAATATTAAATATATTATATTATAATAACTATAATATATTTTTAATATAATTTTTTTTTATAATATATATTATATTATATATATATATATATATTATTTATATATTATAATTTTTTTATTATAATATATATTTAATATATATAATAATTTTATTAAATAAATTAATATGTATTATAAATATAAACTACATAACTAACATAACTATATATAATATAATAAATACAAACATACATAATTCTAATTATTAATTAGTCAAATCTTGTTTCTAAATCAGAAAGATAGAATCTTTTTTAGCTTACCTACTAAATTAGTATTTTTCCAATCAAATTATTTTGTTAGATTGTTTACCAACATATTACATAAAATAATTTTGTTGACTTGAAAAGAAAAACAACAAGATAAACATACGAACTTTTGGTTCACCCTAATAGGTGGTCGGATGGATGACTCATATCCAAAAAGAAATAGAAGAAAAATAAATAAATAAAAAATAGTGTTTTTTTTAAGCAAACTCTTAGCATCACACATCGTTCTTCTCCTTCACTTCCATCCCCATTTTGATCCTTTTCTTTTTCTTCTTCTTCTTGTTTTTCTTCTTCATCATCATCTTCTTGTTCCTCGTCATCTTACGGTCACCGTTCACAAGTCCCTCTAGTCCCTCCTCTTTAATTCGTCGTGTGCGTCGTGAAAAAGTGGAATTAGGTACGGCCCAGAAACTCGATCTCTCCTTTCGTCCAAACAAAGGAATCCGAGAGTGCAACGCGATACTCATGGGTTATTTCTCTTGGATATATACGTCTCCTCCTCTACCTCCTCCTCCTCTTCCATCCTCCTCCTCTTTCTCCTCCTCTTCCTCTTGTCCCTTTTTTCTTCTCGTGTCGTGATTTTGGAACGATCTTTTTTTACGGTAAATACTTTGATATACAAGGGTGGGACTCAAAGCTTTTCTTTACTTTTATAGTTGGGTCAAAAGTTTTCTGTATTTTAGGTTATTTTTAAATACCAATTATTCTTTCCCCTTTAGGACTATGTTTAACAAACGTCTTTGTATAATACGACTTTTATATTTTTCTTTTCATTTTTTTGGTGATCATTTAACTAATAAATATTTCTAATAGAATATTATATATATATATATTTTTTTTTTTAATGGTAAAGAAATGTACAATTCATTTTTTTGTGAGGATTATAAGTAATTTTTGTTAATGCCATACATTAATATAAATTGAGCACACAATATATAATAATATTACAAAATAAATATATAATAATATTAATAAATAAATATATAATAATATTAAAAAATAAATATGAAATAATTTAATTAATACTTATTTCTACACAATATTTAATAATATTAATAAATACTTATTTTTACACAATATATAATAATATTAATAAATACTTATTTTTTCTTATTTACAGAATACGTTTTATTCAAAATAATTTTTTTATTATTTTAATAGCAAAAAAAAATATACATATATATAATCTTACAATTTATCGTTAAATTAGAATAATTTACCTTTAAAAAATTTTTTTACGCATATTAAATATGTCTTTTTTTTATTAATAATTCATAATATCACGTTTTTGAATATACTCTCTTAAATATTATTATTATTATAATATTGAATTGTATTGAGTATTAAATTAAAAAAAAAAAAATATGACAAATTTAGTACATACTGAAATTATAGTCAATCTTTTAATTGTCTAATTAGCATTATAAATCTGTCGAATGAAAATAATTGATTTTAAGTAACAGTAAAAAACTTTTTACCCATCTAAGAAAGTTTAACGACACATTTTTTACTATATCTATATCTGTGTGTGTATCGTAAAAAAGAAATACTTATATATAGATAATTCCAGGGCTTATTTAATTTTCAATACTTTAATCTTTCTACGATAATTATTTTCCATTACATTTTCATCCCCCTATTATCGCAAAACAATTAAGCTAACTCATCGTTTTCTTTTCTTTTATTTTTTTTTTATTTTCCTTTTTATCTTTTCAAAGCTTTCTTCGTGAATCACTTAAATACATTACTTACATTTGTTCGAAAGAAGATAAAGATAAAGAAAGAAGAAAAAGTAGAAGAGGTAGAAGAAGTAGAAGACGAAAGTAGATGTAGTAAAGTTCGAAACATTAAACATTGTCGTAGATTTTCGTAAGACGACGGGTAAAGTCGTTGGTTGTTGACAGTGACGAATAATCGATGAAGCATTAAAGAATAATGTTCCAAGTGCACTTCGATGACAAACACTAACTATATCTATCGAAACTATATTTACTTATGGGTCGTCTTTTTCTTGGTAATTGACCCGACTAGCTTTCGTCCATTATAAAATTTGAAGAGAGATAGATAGATAGATCGATAGATAGATAGATAGATAAATATTGACAAATAATTATGTATATAAATTAATTATTTTAATTAAATTGTTATAATTTTTAATTTTATTATTATAAAATTCAATTATAATATAATAATATAAAAATAATATATTATAATTTTTTTCATTAAATTTTTTATAATTATTAATTATAAAAATTAATATTATAAATAATAATAATTATTATTATTATATATATATTGGTAATATTTTTTTATTTTTATAATTATTATTATTATCTATATTAATTTTATACTAATACTAATTTATACTTATACTCTAATACTATTTTATAATAATAATAATAATACCAATAATATTAATAATAGTAACACCCAAAAATATATAATATATATAATATATTATTGGTATTATTTTATATATACATATAAAATACCAATAAATAATATACAAATACCAATAAATATATATAAATATATAATACCAAATAAAAACAATACCAATTATATATATATATATATATATATATATAATTAATAACAAAATATATTCGTATAACGAATAAGAGCTATTATTTTATTAAAATACATTAACAAAATTATTCACATATAATCAAAATATTGATTTTAAAATATAACAGACGTAATAGTAGTAGTATTAGTATTGAAAAATCGTGACCTGTCATATCACTATCTTTCTCACTTATTTTATTCTTTTTTTTTTTTATCCACGAGGCTTCAACTTCCAAAACGAGCTGTCAGAAAGTTTTAAACTCGTTTCAAGCCCTTTCCCCCTTTCTCTCTCTCTCTCTCTCTCTTTCTCTGTTACTTTGCAAACGGTTGTATCGTCATTTCTCCCCGTTGTTTCCTCGCTCGTAAAGTTTCGGAGCTTCGAGATGGCGTGCGTTTTCAGGCAAGAAACATCCCCTCCGGAAGGTGATGCTCGTCAAACGATATCTCTTAAAACAAGCGCCCTTTTTACGAGATTCCTACTTCCCTCAACCCCCTCCCTACCCTCTTCTTCCTCATCCTATTCCCCGTTTGACGGGTCGTTCTTTCTTAAATCGGGGCAACCTCGTTTATTCTTCGCTATCATTTTATTTTATTTTTTTTTTTTTTGGTTTCTTTCCCAAACACCCCTTCCCCATCTATAAAATCTGTTCTCTTGAATAAAGAAAAAAAGAAGAAGACAGGAGGTAAAAATAATTTTGAGGAGACTATTCCTATCTCGTTTTTTGCGCAAAAGTTGATGAATTTTTGACAATATTTTGGGGGTTGGAAAAATTGGTGAATACAGAAAGGTTATTGTTTATTTAAAGATAATAATACTTAATTTTGGTACTTAGACGATCTAAATGTTGTTATTTAATTAATGAATTAAATATCGTTCAATTTAATGTTACGAGAGGGTTGCAAATATAAAAGAAAATAAGACATTATATCATTTATAATATTTGTATTAAATTATTATGAATTCTGTAATAATGAGAATGATTTTTGTTTTTTTTTAAATTATTAAATTACATGTTTTATAATTAAATAACTTTTATAATATAATATATAATTAATACTAGGGATGACCCTCCACGCGTTGCTGTGGCACATAATCAGTCCGATACACACGTCTTTAAGTCAACGAATTATCTTATACCGCCATCTGTTAGAATCTTATTGAACTAACAGAGATAATCATGACTCTTTGTTAATAAACAAATAATTCGCAATAAAATAATATTGCGATTATAAATTGAGATATAAACTATCCTATCTTTCAAGTTGGATGAAACTGCACACAGTGTGTAAAATTTTATTAAAATCGGTTCTGTAGTTTAGGAGTCCATTGCGGACAAACAACGTGACACGTCAATTTATATATATTAACATAATAATATTTATAATATATATTATATTAAATTATAAATTATATATTATATATAAATAACTTTTATATATATATATATATATATATATATATATATATATATATATATATATTATATTATGAAAGTTATTTTATTATAAAACATTTAATTATATTATATTATATATATAAATAAAATAAATATAATAAATAAATTAATATAATACGTTATAATTTTATAATTAAAGAATTTTGTTGATCGAATGTATAATATTATTCAAATTTGGAATATGCGTAATTTTTTTTTTGCAAATGAAGGTAAAAAGGTTGTCATAAAAAGTATTTTAAGGTTAGGGAAAGAATTACTAACAATAAGTGCTTATAATATACTGTTGCTAGGGTCGAGCAAATAAGTATATCTATAAATATATAGATATACCACTTACATAGTCCATGTTAGAATAAGAGAAGTTCGCGATAGCACGGAAGATGCTATTTACGCACCGGAAATGACAATAAAAATAGTAAACGCGTGTCACTACGAGCCACACGTTCAATTTTCTTTCATTCGCATTACTATATTTGGTATCATCCTATATTTTATTTATTTTTTTGTTTTGTTTTTTGTTGAGATAAGGGGATAGATTTTACAATTTTTTCTTTCTCATTTATTATTGCAACGTTGGAATTGTTCGTAATATTATCGAGTAAACAAGGGATACACACAACAAAGTTACATATTCCACGAAGTAAGTTTTCCGACGTAAGTCTTCTTCGTGCATATCCTTTTCTATTTCGCAATTAACATTCACGATACATTCCCGTCACGTATCCGCCAGGTATAGTTTCTTCGCACGCGACTTTGAAACGAAGGGTTTCGTTAGAAAGAAAGAGATGAACAATAACGAAGACTTGAAGTTTATTGTTGATTAAGAAAAAAAAAATTAAAAAATAAAAAGAAAAAATAAAGTGAAATAAAATAAAATGAAGTGCAGTTAAGTAAAGGAGTAGAGTAAAGTAAAGTAAAGTAAAGTACACGAAGGTGGTAAAGTACCAATGGATGAAGCTTATTATTGGTGAAAAAAAAAGAATAAAGAAAATAAAAATAAAATAAAAATAAAATAAAAAATAAAATAAAAATAAAATGTAAAGTAAAGTAAAACAAAGTGCAGGAAGTACAGGAAGGTGGTGAAGAACCAATGGATGAAGCTTATTGTTGGTTAAGAAAAAAGAAATAAAGAATATAAAAGGATAAAAAAAAATTACAAAAAATTACACAAAAATTAAAATATAAAAATAAAAATAAAAAGTAAAGTAAAATAAAGAGCAGAAGAAAGGCCACAAAAGTGGTGAAGAACCAATGGATTTTTTTTTAATTTTTTTTTTTTATATTTCTTTCTTTTTTATTTTTTTTTTGTCGTTAGGGGGTCGCAGTTTGAATGGTCAGGTAGAAGAAACGTCATATTGTCCTTTTCCTCCACTCCTCATCTTCACTTCCTACCCTCTAACTTTCCCCACCATTAACAATTTGAAGAAAAAGGGAAGACTAGTGGTGGTAGCCATTTTGCATATTACACAGCTAGCATGTCGAATAAATTATGCCTTTTTTTCTTTCTTTTTTTCTTTATCCTATTCGCCGAATACAAAAAAAGAAATCGCATCCGTTTCTTTTCGAAGGAGAAAGAGAGAGAGAGAGAGAGAGAGAGAGAGAGAGTGAGTGAGAGTGAGAGTGAGAGTGAGAGGATCTATCGGGCCCCATAAATAA
Source organism: Polistes dominula (assembly GCF_049000335.1). Classification (NCBI taxonomy): domain Eukaryota; kingdom Metazoa; phylum Arthropoda; class Insecta; order Hymenoptera; family Vespidae; genus Polistes; species Polistes dominula. The sequence goes on from NW_028300915.1 coordinate 3,183,428, forward strand.
TACATAAACGGAATATACCATAGAATTTGGAAGAACGTTGTGAATCGTCGAATGTACGACGATTTTGAAGAAGGATAGAAAGAGGATGTTTGAAAAAAGGTCGTAGGATGAGTCGTAGGATGAGAGACGGGGTGAATCATGTTATAAAAGGGGAAAGAAAAAGAAGAAGAAAAAAAAGAAAGTTAGTAGAAGGATAGAAAAGACGAGAAGACGATAAGTGAACCGATTTAAAAAGTAGGATGATCGTTTGAGAAAAACAGATATCTATAATAATCGTTATTATACTTTTTCGAATATTTTCTTTCGTATCGATGTTTCCAGTTGAAACTTTCGTTTTTTATCGATCAGATTTTCCATCATTTTATGTATTTTATATTTATTTATTTTTTCATTTATACATATTTATTAAATTCAGATATAGAGTTCAATTACGTTTCAAAATGTGAGTCGTGTAATTTGTAAATTGTAAATTGTGTTATTAAAAAAAATTAATTAATATTTTTTTATAAACCTTTTTCAATTGATATATATATATATTATTTAATATTTTGATTATTTTTTTTTATTAAAAATTTATAATTTAATTTAATTTTAATTTATAATATTTATTATTTAATTTTTGTATTTAATAATTTTAATATATATAAAAATAAAATTGAAATCGGTGAACAATTATAAATTTTCGATCGATATAGTGTCATGCATTATTTAATAAATATACATATACATATAAATATGTATGTTGGAATGTAACTCCAGACAAAAAGCATGGAAACGGAAGAAGACATTATTTTCATCGTACTTTTCCGTAAACGATTCGTCATCCCTTTGTACCTTACGATTCTCCAAGTCTACCATTCTTCCAACGCACTTGTCCTTTTCCCTTTGTATTATATTATATCTATGTATATATGTATATATAGAGAGAATTTTATTCGTGAACAACGTTTTATACACTTTTAAGTTTAACCGAAGAGTGGTAAGAGGGGGAAGGGGGTAGGGAGGATGAAGAAAAGGTGGATTGCTTGAAAAAGAGGAAGAAAGTACTCGTAAAACGTTGCTAAACGTTGCTAACTATATTAAAAGAGATCTTTAACTATTTTATATTTTATATTTTTTCTGTTACTCCTTTCTTTTGTTTAATAATTTTATTTCAGTTTTATTTCTTAAAACTACAATAATTGTTGTTACATATAATGTAAATACATTATATTATAGATATATGTTATAAGGATTCTTTTTTGTATTTCTTTTGAAACAAATTTTTGTTTTTATTTATTATATAATATTTTATACTGTTAATAATATTAAAAATATCTTTTATTATTTTTTTTTTAATTTCTTATTTTTGTTATTTTAGAAACAATTTTTCTTTACATATATTACATATATCTCATATTAATACTAAATTAATATCTATAATATAATATAATTAATATAATATAACAATTAATTAATATATATAATATAATTTTAATATTATATAATAAAATATTATGTATATTATAATAAAAAAATAACATATAATATACTATAATGTACATAATATAATATAATATAAAATATGAGAAACATAGACAATATTATATATATAAATAATTATAATTAATATACATAGGTATAATACGTATAATATTTAATATTTATTTTTCATTACTTTTCAAACACACATTATTATCTTTAAGCAATATTATTCATACTGCTATTTATAAATATTAATTTCTGAATGAAGTTACGTAGAAGGAAGTACTTTAAACATTTCTTACGTTTCGGAGACAAGGGCCTTTTAAAAAAAGAAAAATCTTTCGTATTATAACGAGCGTAACGGAGAAACCGTCGTCGAGATTGCGAAGGGCTCCTTCTTCTTCTTCTTCTTTTCTTCTTCTTTTCTTCTTCTTTTCTTCTTCTTCTTCTTCTTCTTCTTCTTCCTTTCCGTCGTGGCTCGTATAACGCGAGAACCGTTCGAAAGTTAATTCGAAATTTATTCATGGACACCACGGGACCACCCGTTTCTTCATATATATATATATATATATTCTTTATAAATCCTTAGTATTTGTGCGAACACACTTACTTTTACAAACACACACACACACACAGACATACAAGTGTTTCTTCTCTTTTCCTCTCATCCTGATCCATGTAGCAAGGCAAAAAGGGAAGAATAAGGAAAAAGAGTAAAAGGGACGAAAAAAAAGGGAAGAAACTGCCATGCTATGAATACGTAATTTTATTACAATTAAGAATTAACTTGCACGTAGATATAAATGTATGTATATGTATATATACATATATATATATAGGTAGATGAATACACGTTAACATCGTATTGCATATAAAATGTACAACTTTTCTTTTGGAATATTTCATTCGTCATTCTACTCGCGTGTAATATATTCCGTTTTTTAACCTTTCTATTTGTTTAAATAATACCTAGATAAAAAAAAAGAACAAGAAAAAGAAAAAGAAATATTAGAAAAAGATAGTATAAGATAAGAAATGTTTACGAGTGTTACTTCGCAAATTTCTCTTGCGAATAAAATAGGGCTAACAATTTTTCCTCTGGAAAGAATAAAAAAAAAAAAAAAAGACAAAGAGAAAGAGAGAAAGATAAAGGGTAGAAAGCAAAAAAAAAATAAAAAAAAAATAAAAAGAGAAAAGAATAGTAGAAAGAAAAAGTAGTAGTCATGTCGTTGCAGTAGCAGCAGGAGCAGCAGCAGCAGCAGCAGTAGTATCTGTGTGAAAAATAAAGGACCGTTCGTTTGGTCGTAAAACGAGCGGGATTATGTGATAGCCCGGATAGGGGTAGATGTAGAAGGGGTTGGTCATGACGATGGTAGTGGTGGTGGTGGCAGGAGAGGAGGTTCGTCGGGGTCAGTCGGGTTTAGTAAAGAAAACGTTGAAAAATACAAAAAAAAAGAAAGAGAGAGAGAGATAAAGATAGAGAAAGATTATGGTTGTGTCTGGGTGGATAGGGGGGGGGAAGGGGGTACGATAAATAGATAGATAGATAGGCCGTACACCTATGGGTCCACCATAAAAATCAGCACTGTCGATATCCTCCGGATAGATTTATAACGTAGTAATAATAAAACGCGTCTTGTGGAATATGGTTGAATATTGGTTGAATATGTTGAAATATGTTGAAGGTATGGTGGTGATGGTTGAAGTCGGCAGCGGCTTTATTAAAGCGTCTCTGAGTTTATGCAGGGCCCCCTTAGGAGATCGATTCTAAGAGAGAAGGTTAGATGGAAAAACAGTGTTATTTTACTCTTTCTCTTTGGTTAGGTTACTCGTCTAAGTATAAGTACACACACATATAGATGCATACATGCACACTATTGCAAATAGAAGAAGAAGTTGAAGAAGAAGGAAAAAGGAAGAAAAAAATCGAACGCGACGAAGAGAGGACGTTTCTCCGCACGATCGATCAATCGTGTCGAATAGAATAAAAAATGCAACTCACACACATGCATACATACATGCATACATATACGTACACACATCTTACGCGCCGGATGCAACGTAGGCGAGTAGTTCGAGTAGTTCGAGAAAGATAGATAAAGAGAGAGAGAAAGAGAGAGAGAGAGACTATGAGAAAGGGGAAATGGGGAGAAGGTGGGGTGGAGTTGAGGGTTTAGGGGGGGATAGTAGACTTATCGACGATTCGTTCATCAAAGTGCATTGCGCAACACGATGTTATTCTTGGAGTCGTCGTCTCGTGTTCTCAAACCGTTCGGATTTTCCTGGTTGCGTTGATGATACAAGGAAGGGAAAGGGGAAGTGAAGGGAATAGAAAAAAGAGAGAGAGAGATAGAAAACAAGTGTTTGACGTTGTTCAACTTATCGAGAATCTACGGAGACACCGATACTAGAACGGTGAATTATTATACTAATCGATACTGACTGACTTTAAAAGAGAGAAGAGAATTCTGGTGGTTATTGGTTGCAAGTTGAAGTTTTGCTAGTTTGCAGTTGCTAGTTTGCCATTTTCGTTACAGGGACGCCTTCGGTTTCGCGTGTTTTAAACGAAGAACACCGCCTCCGGTTATACACTAGGTTTATACGGATTATTATAGCTTTGCAGTTTACCTTGGGCGGCAATCGTTTGGTATTGGTTAAGGGGGAGGGGGAGGTGGGCCGCATTGTTTCGAATAATCGATACCTATACCTCCAGCGGCGATAATATTTGCCTTTCGAATAATCTCGAACCCTTCGAAAGCTTAATCGACGTCTCCACCCCATAAACCTAGGAGCCCACCAACCAACACCCACCCAACTAAACATCCTACCAAAACTATACTTCCTTTTTGGTACTAGCTCGATAATTATCTTTACCCTTTTCCAAAAGGCCAAAATTACGACGTTTTATTTTAAACATAGGTGAACAGGATATATATATATATATATATATATATATATATATATATGTATATATGTATAATATTTATATTGGATTTCGGATTCCGATATCCGATGATCATCTTTTATTAGAATCTTTTTTTTTTTATTATTTCCAAACGTATTATTATCATATGAATACTGCATTTTGCATTTTGCATTTTTTCTTTATTTTAATTAGGATACTGAAATGTTTTATTGTTTGTGTTCAGTCAAAAGTTTATTGACTATACTTTTAGTTTAATGTGAGACTCGTGTAGTTAACATTGCTTAACATTTCATAAACAATTCAGGAACGATTCATTACACCATAAAAAATGTATTTAATATGTTATTGGAATTACTAACTTTTGATTGAACATAGAAATGATACGTTTGTATTTGTTGCATCAGGTGAAATGAGAAAACATTGGAGTCAATTATATTCCAATACAATTTTATTAAAACAAATATATACAAAAATATACAGAAATAGAAATTAACTTTATAGCTGTCTCTTTTTCAACTCGTTAAAAAAAATGACAAAGACGACAAAAATGAGAAATTGGAACGTACGTTTGTTTGATAAATTAACTTGGGAATAGAAGAAGAAGAAGAAGAAGAAGAAGAAGAAGAAGAAGAAGAAGAAGAAGAAGAAGAAGAAAATGATCTCAAAGAAAATACATTATCCAGTTGTTCTTCTTTAGTTAACTTGCAAACTACACACACACACACACACACACACATATATATATATATATATATATATATATGTACATACGGAGGTGTAAAGTTTACGATATTATATGTTAACTTTAACCTCGAAATACACACGATATTATTCGTATTCGCGATCCTCAGAATTCCTTTGTGAATAACCGACACGACTTTCCCTTCCTGAGGGAAACCAAGTCGAGATATGGAAGTTGTCGTTGAGATTTTGACTCGTGTATTTCCTCTCTTTCTCTTTATGTTCAAATCTTTTCTTGGTTCTTTCCTTTGCTGTTTTTTTTTTTTTCAAGTACTTAATAAACGAACGAAACGATAAGAGAAAGAAAAAGAAAAACACCAAGAGTTCATTGAGTTTGGTTTTGCTAGCAGCAGCAACACCAGCATCAGCAAAAGCAGAAGCAGCAACACAGCTACAGGTTGTCGAGATTTTTTTCTTCCATCGAGTGTCATTGTGTCTTCGGTGGTACGACACTCTAGTGAAAAAAAAAAATTTCAAGAGAAAAGAAAAGGGTGAAAAGGTTGATAGAAAGGGACCTAGGTACGATATTTAAAAAAGAAGACAGTCAAAGAGAGTGAGATGGAAAAGGGTCGTATAAAAAGGGCCATGACCCTCTTGAAATGTACCTCTTTCTTTCTTTTTCTTTCTCTCTTTCTCTTGCTTGCTTACTTGCTAGCTAACTCTCTCGTGATCCTTGGTATTATTTTTGGATGAGGATGCTGTTTTCCGGTGGTGCAACCAATTTGTATAATTACTGTTTTCTCTCTAAACAAAACTCATTCGAGTTCGTGCTTATTTTACTTTTTACTAGTTACCTTATTCTTCTCATCTTTTATTTTCTTTGTATGTGTTCACGATTTGATTACTATTATTATTGTTATTTTTAGAAGATGGTAAATATATCGATCAAGTATAAATTTCTCTTTTACGAGAAGAGACATTTTACTTGGAACACGCGAAAGTAAAAGTAACTCAGGCGCCGAGTACTTCTTCCTTTCCCCACACTCTTCCCCACACTCCATCTCTTTTCATTTCGTTCATTTTTTTTACTTACCGACCTTAAAATAAACTTTGAAGCCTTGCGAGAGACGTCAGTGTTCCCCCTAACTTCTTCTTTCCTCGAGATTGAAGATGAAGCCAAAGGAATAAGTAGAGAAGTGTAGTAGTAGTTAAGGGTGAGGACAAAAGGGAAAGGGAAGTAGAAGTAGATGTAAATGGTGAGAGGAAACGCTTTGAGAGATACCACCACCACCACCCCCCACCCACTTGCTCATAGAGTTACAAGCTTTCAATTTAGTAGAGCAAACACTTAAACGTTGCTTAATATCTCTCCCCCTTTTTCATTTCCTGATTCAACTCATGTTCTTTTCTTTGTCCTTATAGTCCTTTTCCCTTCGTCTATGTCACTAATAGCGAAAGATACGAGATGAACTTATTTAAATGTTGTTTAACATTGAAACTTAATGGGACCAAGTCAAATAACCCTTTTTTGGAATATTGTTTTATTACAATTTCTTAAAAGGAGTAGTGGTGTCTTTTATTAAGTCAAAGAATTGTTATTTTATTAATGATTATGTAATTTATATTTATTGTTTATGTATAAATATCGTTAAATATTCTTGGCTTTGTAACTTTTCCTTTTTACGAGTTCCAGAGTTATTTTCTTCACTTAATTCTCATACTTGTTCAATACTACCACACAAGTTTGTTTCTTTTTATCATCTTTCAAGAGTCAACAGTATACGATTTTTGGTTTTTTTTTTTTCGGACGGGTGGGTTTTCAATCGATGTTACTAACCGTACTCAGGTTGCTTGTCTTTAGCGATGTAAAGGGAAGCAGTAATCCAAACGTGGTTAGATCGTTAACTATATTGTAAAATATATGAATTATCGAAGACTGGTCATTTGATACGCAATGGTAAAAGAAATAAATATAAGCGAAGTACATCGATATGTTTAATGTTAAAAAATATCTTTGATAGGAATATTTATTAACGTAAATTATTTCTTGTGTGTTTGCAGATAAATCGTAAGATTGTAACGTGGGAAGAATGCCTATGAGAAACTACGACGATGATCGGTGAAAGAACGCACGTGGCGTTCATGGAAAATCATCAATTTCGTTGTCGTCGTCGTCGTCGTCGCGATATTTTTCGTATCGACGTGTTCTTTTGATAAAAAATTAAATATATACAGAAAGAGAGAAAGAGAAAGAGTGAAAAATAAAAAGTAAAAGAGAGAAAAAGAAAAAAAGAAGATGGACGAGATACGAGGTTCACCAGCACGTCGTCTTTCACAAATTCTCGATCCGATCGCACGTTTAGCGACGGATTTTGGTTCGAGTTCTTCGGCACCTTGCAGTCCAAGACTCGGTGCAAGAACACATGAGTCAACGACAGGTTCTGTATCGCATCATCATCATCATCATCACCATCATCACCTTCAGCAGCAGCAGCAGCAACAACAACAACAACAGCCAAGTACACCTGAGGGTATCCGAAGGCAACAGCAACAACAACAACAGTCCTCGTCAGGTGGTGTTTCCGAATCGAGTCGAGTTTTATCGAGCGGTCCGGACAGTCCTAGATTATGGCCTCGTCATTTTCGTCAAACACCAACTCCACCACCTAGACCACGTCATCAAAGCACCTCGCCTTTAAACAACAATAACAATAATAACAATAATGGTGGTACTACTGCTGCTGGTGGTAGTGCTAGTGTTGCTGTTGGTCTTGGTGCTGTCACTGCTGTTGGGGGAAGTACTGTTGGTTCGATAGTTCATTCGAGAGATTCGCCCTACGTCAACGTACCCAATTTACTTTTTCAAAAGGATAAAACTTACAAGGATGCTGCTAGGAGCGCCGGTTACGTTGAATTACGCGATCCTAAGAGCAAGTGTAGCCCATACGATTTTACATCGGAATCAAGCGGTCACGTTGAATATACCGACAAGAGAACGTTCGCCGGGCAAACGGATTTCTCATCTCAAAGTACAACTACCACCACAACTACCAACACCTCTTACGAACCCAAGGATTTGTCGAGCCTTGCCCGAGGTAGACCAACGTTTGATCCTGGATCCTCTACTAGGGCTCACTTCGATAGAGCTTTTTCATTCTCTGGTAGACAACCGGTTGATCATCATCAACAACAACAACAGCAATCTACAGGTAGAACTTATGCCGAGAACAGATTGTTTCTCGATCAGAGGACCCAGGCAGATTCGAAGAAAGAAAAACTTGAAACCAGACCTGCTTATGGATCATCCAAAAGTTTCGATGGTTATTCCAGCGCTGTTGAAGAACTCAATTGGCAAGAGAGATGTCTCGAATTGCAACTGGAATTACATCGTAGCAGAAATCAAACGATCAAAGTACGAGATATGCTTCGAGAAAAGGTAAGCCAGAAATTTATTGTTCATTTATCAAAATTAATTTTATCCTAGCGAATATCAATTTTCATTATTTTCTGTTTTCTCTTATAAAACTGTGACGTAAGCTTATCTTGGTGGGAAATTGCAAGAGGGTAGCTGTTGTTCTATGTCGTTGTCGTTACGACTACCCCTATTTCCTTGCATTTTTTTTTTTTTTTATTACAACGGCCGATAACTTTACGATCCTAGAGCTACAAGGAAAGCGACTTTTTACGGGACCCCGTTTGAAACTTTATAAATCGTTATCGTACTCGCGCGACGAAAGTATGAACGATTCACTGGCATATAGAGTATAGTACTAACAGTAATAATAATAATAATAATAGTAGTAGTAGTAGTGGTAGTAGCAGAGAGTAGACCAAATGTTAGAGTTCTACTCTCTTCCTAGCACGAATCGATATGCTGGCCGTTTCGTGCATTGAACGACCGCATTGCGATTCGTAGGCAGACCTGAAGATATTTACTCGAATCGAGATAGCCATACTCTTCCCCTTATACCACCCTATTTCATCCAACTACCCTCCACCCCTTGGCCCCCCAATTCTCTTCAACTATCTCGACCTATATTTTTTTTTCATTTCTCTCTCTCTCTCTCTCTCTCTCTCTCTCTCTCTCTCTCTCTCTCTCAATAAAAGTCTATTGGGGAAGTTACCTTTTTGAATTCTTCTGAAAGCATTCTTACCTACAATTCTTTCTTTAAAAATATCTTTTGAATTTCCAATCGTTCTCAATAGCTTATTCAAAGTATTACCACCACCACTACCACCATCATCGTCGTCGTCGTCGTCATCACCACCGAGCAAAGAGCGTAATTCTCTTTAACGCTTTTGTCCTCTCTTTGACCTCCGTCGGTAAAATATAATCGAGATCATCTCGTTGATCAAATTCGCGTGATGCAAGAAGAGCACCGGTATTATCGCATTCATTAAACTTCGTGTATATAAGTATTATAATATATGATATAGAAAAAGATAGTGTGTATGTGAGAGTTATATATATGTATATGTATATATATATCGAGCGGTTCTCGAAACGACGGCCTCGAAACGAGCTGAATTTAGTCGCTAAATTACAAGTGACAACGACACGCGCCACTTTATAACGTTTCTCTTCGTAGTTACTACACCCATTCATTCACCATATATAGTATATATATACAGGTATAGGAATACATGGAAATAATATATACGTAACATTTACCAACCTACCAGTCATGACGATGAATTTCCATATTTTATATTTCTCTCTCTCTTGTTTATAATCTTTGAAAACAATTTTCTGGTATAAAATAATGGTTAATATTCTCTTAACAACCCTTTACTGACTTTAATTATCAAATGCTCATTTCTATTCGTTGCGTATAGTAGAAAATTGGTTCGATATCGAATCCCTGTATACCTATAGGAAGAAACGTTTAACCAACACACTATCAAATCGATTTTACCTTCATTTCCGGGTATATCAAAATGTTCGTACAGATGGACGTGCATGCATGCGTACGTACCGGTTGGGGGAGTAACGGTAATAATATTCGTGCAAGTTAGGATAGAACACACACATACAGAAAAAAGAAAGAAAGAAAGAGAAAATGATAGAAGAAAGTTTTATCCTAAGCGTAACATACGTCAAAGGAATTACAGGGTTCTAAAGGGTCAGCCCTTGGTGTAGAACATATAACAACCTTTAGTACAGTAGAATCGTTTTAGTATGCACGATCACGCGCAACGATTTAACCTGGCCACCCCCCTTACTAGATAAGGCACATCGTTCGTGATACTAGTAGTAGTAGTAGTAGTAGTAGGGGCAGTGGAGGGTGGGGGTGGAAAAAGGGGATTGTAAAGACAGCGACCAACGTTGGTCGTTACGTTGGTAGGCAGTGAGTGCATTCTAAAGAGATAGAATAAGAGAATAAGTGTGAGTGAATGTGAATGTGAGTGAGTGAGTGAGAGAGAGGGGGGGGACGAAGGATAGGAGCGTGCAAGGGAAAAGTCCTTGACTCTTCAAAACCCTCTCGGTCTTTAAACGAACCTTAAACGAAATTGAATCACTTAAACGAGACAAAGAGAGCACCTGCAGGCAGCTCGGTCTTTAACGCGTTGTTTACCCGCCATCATTGTTCTTTCGGGAATCTCGCAAATCTCGTTAACTCACAATTCTATTCTATTCTTTCAACCATCCCACCTCACCTCCTTTTCACTACTCTCTGTCTCTTTCTATCTTTTCATTTTATCTCATGCTTGGTCCTGGCTTTTCGCGCGCTTTTAGGATACGCTCAAAATTCCCTAATTCCGTGCATAGTTTCATACATTTAGCGTTTTCCACGACGTTCAACGAACGTTGAATTTTAATAGCCGTCTAAAATAGGATAGACAGATAGAGAGAGAGAGAGAGAGAGATAGGAAGATGAATATTTGTTTCTTTTTATAGAAATAAAAATAAAAAAGAAACTGAATGTGTACGATGACTATATAATATTTTTATATTATATATTATATAATATTATTATTATATATATATAAAATAATATTATTATATAATTTTATTATAATATTTTTTTATATTATATATTATTATATGTATAAAATATTATTATATATTATCATTATTATATATTTATTATAGTTCTTTTTATATTGCATATATATAATAGCGAAATGATAGACTATCGATTTTATATTCTCTCCGAGTTAATGGAAAATGTGTAAAAAGATAAAAAAAAAAAAAAAGTAAAATACGAATAATCATTATTGGACCATTGCCAAATGTTAAAGAAAAAGAGGTGTAGTTTTATTTACTTACTTACTATACTTTACTATCTCTCTACGGTTATTCTTTTCACCGTTATTATCAATCTTATCGAATGAACGTTACCAGTTTATCGACGTAATACACTGAAGAAAATGGTCCCCTCGTTTGCGAAACCACGACGACCATACACCACCATCGTAACCATTCACCAACCCTTCCCCTTCTCCACCCACCCTCTTTGGTATCAAGAAACTATTCTTTTTTATTATTACTAAAACAGATGATAAAAAAAACTAGAAGAAGAAGAAGAAGAAGAAGAGTAATGGGAAAAAAATAGAAAGAAAGGATAGAAAAAAAGAAAAAAAATCGAAAAGTCACTTTCGAGTCTTTACGAGATTCTCTTTCTCTCTCTCTCTCTTTCTCACTCTTTCATTAAGTTCGAACGTTTCTCTTGCTCGTGAGCTTCTCTCACGCGAGCAAGGGAACACAACACGGAAAAGGCAGCTACGCCCGTCAAAAGAGATAAGACCCTACTCCCACTCTTCTCCCCCTTCCCCACTTGCGTCTTCGTCGAGGGAAGGCGAAGGCGAAGGTCGTTATCGTTGAGGAGAAGATGCTCGAGGCTTTTCTATCTTTCTCTTTCTCTTTCTATTTTTTTTTCTTCTTCCTCTGGTAACGCGTTCCTCGTTGCACAGCTTACAACATCAGGAAGTTCGGTGCCCTCGGACAGACGTAACACACCGTTTGTTTATACGATATAACGTTAGTTATACACGTAAACTTCGTTGTGCCATTTAACTGCCACTCCTATCGATTTTCCCTACTACTACTACTAGTACTAACCACCCCTCCACTCCTACCCCTTTTGTGCATTTTCTTCTATCCAATTTTCTTACCCATTTCTGTTTATTTTACTTATTTACTCTGTACCGTGATTTTTTTGGGTAATCTGTTGATGTTATTATTTATGTGTTTGTTTATTTCATGATCTGTATATATATATATATTTTGTTTGTTTGTTAAATAAATAATTGGTTTATATATATATATATATATATATATATATATATATATATATATATATATATATATGGTTATGTAATGGGTTTGTTTAAAATTTTATAATTTGGGATGAATTTGTGTTTAGAAATAATATAATATTCTTTTTATGAAGTTTTTATTTTTGTATCAGTATTTTGTTAAATATTATTTAACAAAATATTTTATTAATATTTGTACAATAATATTTTATTTTATTTATTTATATGCAAAAATATATGGTTCGATATGAGCGAGTATTTTTTTTAATATTTTATATTTTATATATATATATATATATATATACATATATGTATGGTAAATATTGATATTTAATATAAAAAAAAATTAAAAAAAAAAAAATACTAGGCCATTAAATAGAGGTCATTTTGTAAAATCATGCAACAGGAAATAAATTTAATTTATGTATTATTCGTGTTACAGGTTTATCCAATTGAACGCGTAATTTCATTTGTTTCATCGATTTACTTATGCAAATTAGTTAGTACACATTAACACTTTTAATAAACTTTGATATTTCAAGATTATTTTAACGAGGTCGACAAAAAAGTTATGTTGAGAAATGCGATTACCAGCTGATCAAGTAGTTTCTTTCTTTTTTTTTTTTTTAATATTTTAATCTCCCTCACTCTCTCTCTTACTTTCTTGTCTTCCTTTTTTTTTCTTTCTCCCCATAAACTAGTCGCGGTCACGAAGAAAAGTTAATAGCCGGTACAAATATCCCGAAGCGTATACCACTGTATACACGAACATGTATATATATATATATATACACCTATATAATACTGATATATACATATATATGTATTGTATATATAGTATCGCGAATAGAACTCGCGTGTTTTCTCCCCAAGAGTTGACCTTTTCTCGCGTGACAGCAAGCTGCATTCCACTTTCACGGGCGCTCTTGGAAAATCGTTTAAAGAAATTGCAAGAACTCTTACGTGTATGTAATTCTAAGAAAATACGCCAACGCACATGTATACATATATATATGTATATGTATACCTCGTTTCGTGCTTTAAAATCATTCGTGGAAAGTTTGGTAGGAATTTTCAAGGCCATCCTACAATTATCCACCCACGCTTATTCCAATCCAATTAAATAAAATGTTTTTTTTTTGTTTTTATTTTATTAATAGGAGGATAGGGAAAAATAAAAAAAGTAAACTTCTTCAACATTAAATTTGTATTATATTAAGAGTAAAATAAATTGCAAGAATTTTTCCATAACAAATTCAATGCAATTAATTTCCTTGTATTTTTTTTTGTTTGTTTCAATACGATATCAAATATATGATCCCTTTAAACTTTATCAACAACAAATTTCCTTTCGACATTAGATTTTCGTATAATTCATAGTTGAATTTCGAATTTCTACTACAAAAACTGACATAATTCAACACGTTAACTTAGAAACATTGTCTAGAAACACCAACGAATGTTCGCAATGTGACATACATGGTAAAACCATAGAAGGTAGTTTTCAAAAAAAAAAAAAAAAACGAACCTAAAAGGGAAGTAGAGTCATGCGAATGTACGCTGGCGAGAAGAATGAAACGAAACGAAGAGATGATGATGAAGAAGGGGGATAGTCATGGGGAGAGTGGAGAATAGGAAGAGAAGATGTTAGTGTTGGTGATATGGTGAATATAATAGTGTAATTGTGATTGTGTTGGTAGAGTAGTATAGTAACCGAATCGTGGAAGCGAATGAAACGCGTTGACGAGTATTTTGCGAGTCGTCGTGCTGAGTCGGAAATTATACGTCCGTTTTCTACGGACGCACAACCGTGTTTCAACGTGACATTTTTTTTCTTTTTTTTTTTTTTTTTTACGAAAATCTCACCACGCGTGCAACAATGTTACCTCTGTACCAATCCTCCCATTTTTGTTCGCCCAACCTAACTCCCACTTCCTCCCAATGCAGGAACCTTTTTACTATTTCTCTTTCATTTTCATTTCGTTTATCTACTATCCTTTTCTAGCATTTATCCCTAGCGATGGAAACGTCGAGTTAAACGGAAAATCGCTAAACCGTATCGCGGCTGACTGGCCAACAATGTACACACAGTGGCTCTCTAAACTATTCTCATCTCGGTTAACAAAACTCTCATTCTCTCTCTCTCTCTCACTCTCTCTTTCCTCCCTTTTTTCCATCCTTCTCTCTCTTTCTCTTTTTCGCGTGATATCTCGTCCTGCTTGCCGACGAGTGAAACAGACACAACACGTTCAACGTATATACCTACCTACCTACGTATGTATATATGTATGTAGGTATGTATTTATGTACGTACGTAAAATAGAACTGACTTCGTTATATATTTTCCCCAAAAGCAATTAGGAAGGATTAAAGTCTCGATATGGAGAATAAACTCATTTAGTTAGGGTAATGAAAAGCCAAGGGTTAGTTGACGTTTAAACGATATTTCGCTTATATAGGTACGTACCTTTCAGGAATATGCAATTTTTTTAAATTACTTTCCACTATATCTATTATGAAAAAAATAGAAAGAGAAAAGAGAGAGAGAGAGAGAGAGAGAGAGAGAGAGAGAGAGAGAGAGAGGTAGACTGTATCGTATTTTAATTAAACATATTTCCATTTTTTTTATTAATATTTTTATTTTTCAAAACACGTGGATCTATAACAGTGAAAGACGTGTGTGTCCCGTACGAGCCTGTATCACAAACCGTATCAAAACTTTTAACGTAAATGAAAAACAGAAAAGAGGAAAAAGTTTATTTTCTAGGCCAACAACGGTAAAAACAATGGCAATGGTAAAACGTTGTCGTTTGACGTTCTATTTTTCACTCATTTCTTGCTCCAGTTACGTTTTTTTTCTTCTTATTTTTATTTTTTTATTTTAAGAACTAGAATCACGAAGAATTTTGTTGAAAAATTCGTATCAACGTTACTTTCGTTTTGTCCTAAACGTTTAGGGGGATTGGTTGGATATTGTATGAACAGGTGTATAGTAGTATAACATATACTAGTAGTAGTAGTAGAGCTTACGGTTATTACTGTGATTGAACGTACGAGCCCTTTTGTAATTAACTCTTCGCCATCCTGTTATCGTGATGCCATTTCTCCTATCCATATATATATATATATATACATATATATATAAATATGTACATGTATTACATGTATATATTACCTTCCCCTTCTTTCTCCTTTATTTTTCTCTTGTATGATATTTCACACCGGTATTTATAAAAATTCGCATCATATACACAACCTTTATCGTTTGTCACATTCATTTGTAAATTGATACCCCAGGAATAGTAGGAGAGATATTTACGCGTCAGTGCATCCATTAAAAATCGATTTCCTCTACCAGCCACCCCCTTCATCCTCATCCCTTTTCCTCTCTTTTGTGTTTTGAGTCAGTCGGCAATGTATTTTATTTTATTTTATTTTTTATTTTTTTTTATCACGTTAAGGGTTCATTTAACCTATTGTTTAAAATGAAATTCAATAAGAGGGAAAATGTTGAACATTAATTTACGAAAATGAAAAGTCATTCTCTCTCTTTCTCTCTTTCTCTCTTTGGTCCTTTATTCTCTCAGTTTGCGCCGATGAATAGGCAACTATTTTGCATAGATTTCTCGAGGGCCCAACAAAAGGTTCGCTATAATGTCGCTAAAGCTCGGATCTCCGAGAAAGCTTTGGTTTAATCTTCATTAGAATTTCTGATTTGCAAGCCGAAAGAGAAGAGTCGGAAATGTTGCTGGTTGCATGAGACTATGAGTACACCCGTACCCCGTTTCAACCTGTTCTTCTTACCATATTTCTCTCTATCTATTTTTATTTTTCTCTATTTCGAGAAAAGGTAGACCACCTGCTGTTAAATATTTCATATTTCACTTGGAGAATTTCGCTTAATGGTCGTCACCTTTTGCCCTCTTCCACTTAGATCGAAATAATAATAGTGAAGAAAAAAAAATGAGCAAAATTCTTTTAAAAAAATCATAAGAGAAAGATTGAGAGAGAGAGAGAGAGAGAGAGAGAGAGAGAAATCAAATGTTATAAATAATAAAAGAAAAATACAAAGAATCATCTTTGTATGAATTTTATATTTTTTGGGATTTTTATCTTTTTTTTTTTTTTTGTCAAGAGATATCTCAGATATCTTTCTTTACCTTTGCTCGTCGTATTTCTAAGCTAAGATTCGAGAGAATCCGAGAATGCATCTGGAATATTTTTTACCTTCGCATAAATAGAGAATGGTAGTATCCTCTTTTCTTTCTTTCCCCTACTATAAAGATCTGTTACTTTACAAAACTTACGAGAATGTATATATCCTTTTTTTCTATATATATATGTGTGTGTGTGTGTGTGTGTGTGTATATATATGCATAAGGAGTGGCGAATTATTGTGAATAAGGCTTTAGGTTAGCACAGCTTTATTCGGAAATAGCGACACTCATGCAAACACGTATTGCTTTTACTAGTGTCTCGTGTATATTGTATACACGTGTACATTACCATTCAAAAGTTTCCAATCACATACTGGTCATTTTGATTTTATTCATTTTCAAACGATACATGCCCCCTTTTCTTTTGTCAAATATCTATTAATTGAATAATGATTGTTTTCAAAGATTTCAAGATTTTTTTATATTTATAATGTTGTTGGTTTATGGACCCATATTATGATCAACATTAATAGTTGGGGAAGCATTTGGAATAATGTCAGATCGTTGTTAAAGTTAACTGTGCTTTTTTGTTGCTTAATATTCCTTCTTCTTATTCTTAAAAAGTAATTATTAAAAAAATATTCGTTCTGTGATATAAAAAAAAAAAAGAAAATAAATTTCATTTCAAAAGACATTTAAAACTAAAGTTACCGACAATTCATATGTACCTATTTTTATCGTTTTAATATATCGTATCGTTTATATATTGTATTCTATATATATATCATACATATAATACCTGTAATACCTGTATTAATATTGTATATAAAAAAATTTAATTTCATATTATATAATATTTATTATTATTTTAATAATTTATTTTTATTATATACAATTAATAATTATATATTAAATAAATAATATAAAATTATAATACCTATATATCATATCATATCATATATATAAATACCTATAATACCTATACGAAATTATATTTATTGTCATATAAAATAAGATATTAGCAAATACATTTTATTTGATTTTATGAAATTTTGTTGAAATTACAGGACTTGGTTATTTGATCGTAAAAATATAATAAATGTAATGTTAATTATTTTCTTTTTATTATTTTATAAATATCCTGTTTATTTTGATTGAAATGAACGTATAATAATATACTTTTGACCCATAGTGTGTATAATATACATATACATATATATTATTAGTAGGAAGTATACTTATATACTTACATATGTAGACACGTGATATGTATGTAAGTACGTGTGTCGTCTAGGTAGTATAAAAGGGACGACTCGTAGCTGGAGCATTGTTCGAGGAGTCCCTATTAATATTGCATTCCATCGGAAGTCCGTATACAGGGTGGTACGCGTTCCACATATAAAGTTCGTATCAATATTGATTCGCCGGCCGGCGTGAATGGAAGCTCTCGTGCAAACAGACAGGTCTTCCGCTTATATAGAGATTTCAAAAGACGCCGTAACGTCGATGCCATACGCTCGTCTGCTCGTACTACGAAGGTACAGGGTAGAAGGTACGAAAAAATTCTTCCTTTCATCCATGCTTCTCTACACCCTTTGAGACTTGCCTCGACGAATTCCTCTATTCGCGATTTCCTAAGTATACATTTATATATATATATATATATATATGTGTGTGTGTGTGTGTGTGTGTGTGTAAATGATATAAGTAAATATATACTTAGTTACTTAGTTACTTCTTACTCATCTTAATTAGATCATTTTTTTGAACTTTTCAGTCAAAGTTTAAATGTTAAATCTAATATTAGATGAGTGATGATTTACTTATCAATTTTTATTGTTTTATTATATTTTTCTTTTTTATTTATTTTAAATAATTGTCGAATTTAACACGTGCCAAGTCATTTTGGACTGACTTGTCGTTCGGAAAATTTGATCTTTTGATTAACACTTTAATGGCAGCTCGCACAACATGTGTGTGATAGCCAGAACATTGGCTGTTATTTTATTTATAACTTTATATATATTTAAAATTATATATAAAATTAAATTTGTGTGTTGATAAATTGTTATTTTTTGTTTTATGTTAATTTTTTCGTGAATGACAATAAAGTTTTTTTTTAAATTAATTCTTGAAAAATATTAACGGACCCCCTACGACGTTTGACTGCGTACACGTGTGGCCACTAAAGTGTTAATGATTGATATATTATCACACAATATTTTCTTACATCATCAATACATAAATAATTCTCTTGTGCAGAGTAGTTATCACATCTTGTACAACTTGTGTTACACGTATATTTTTTTTTAATGCTAATACTATGTAAATGATGTTAATTCAATTATTAATACTTATAATCAAAGAATAATTATAAGAATTATCACAATGGTGTGTGATATGCATCCTGAATTATTTCGAAGAATAACAACAACATACATTTTCTTTATCATACTATTCTAGACTCATGGTATGTATATATATATATTAGAAGAAAATAGTATTCTCAATGTTTGAAAATTTTTCTTTGTTCGTTGAAAAGAAGTTTTGTTTCGTAGTTTGAACAACAGCAAAGACGACGAGCGACAGCGGGTGTCCCGCTTTAATATCGACCAAGGAAAGAAATAAGAGAGGAAGACTCTTTCTAAGTTTATCCTCTTTTTCTGAATCCTTTTTTTTTTGTCCTTAGAGCTTTCATACTGAATCTTCCTATCCCTTATATGTCTCAGTACTTTTCTTGATAACTGGAAAATAGAAAGAAGGAAGAGAGTATATCGATGCTTATGCGTCGGGCATTATGCAACAGGATGAAGGGGGTGGATGAAAAACAAGGATTGCCGATAGAAACGTATGTGTATGTGTTTATGTCCGTGTATGTATGAACACATATATATGAGAGTAAGAGAGTGAGATGGAAGAACGGGTACTCTCTATTGATACAGATGATGGTCTTGTACATCGAAATCTCTTGGGACCTATACGATTCAGCCACCCGTTACATTACCGTGAAATATTCGCCATTATCTTGATTTGTACACCTACAACAACACCAACCGCTGTCCCCGCAGTTCGTCCTCTCGTTGGTTGTACGCTCGTTCGTTGGTTCGTTTACTAGCTGTTTGCCCATAGTACTCGTTAATTTTTCATCCTAATTCATCACGGATATATTTACCCGACACTCTCTCACCGTTTACTATTTCCCCTCATCCCCTTTTTTCTCACACAGCTTTCTCATTCCATCTATTTATCTATCTATCTATCCATCCTACCTGTCTGTCCCCTTGCTTTTCACTTTCGTTTTAACTCGTGTCCGGCAAATACCTGTCACCTTCAATTTCTTTCTCTCTCTCTCTCTTTCTCTCTTTATTCTTTTCTTTTCTTCTTCTCTTTCCTTTCCTCTTCGTTTCGAACAAATCGATTGAGCGCGTTATCGGTCCTAGCTCGTGGGAACTAGCTTAAAAAAAAAAAAAAAAGGGTTGGATCGTACACCACACAGCTACATTGGCTACAATGGGAAAATTGGATTTTCTCGCGTTCGTATCGTGCATTTTAAATTTGCGTCTCCTGGCAAGATGGTGAGGGTGGTGGTGGTGCTGGTGAGAAGAGGGTAGAAAGCTACGCTATTTTTTCGGTTTTTTGGTTAGAATAACAACGGTGACAGAGAAACGGAGAATTTACGCGGGTGTATATTTGCGTATATCTATCTATCTATCTATGTTATCTATCTATCTATCTACATAGTAGTAACAATGATAAAATATTCTCTCAGTTCGAACAAGAGTGATAACAACGTTCACATCAATATACCAATGAATATACCTGGCTCTGAATTATACCCTTCTTTTTTGTTTTTGTTTTTTAATCAATTATTTCTAACACTATCGTAAAAATTGTTATCCGAAAGTAAAGGTGTTAAAAAGAAGTAGGAAAGCGTCAAAGGACGAAAAAAGAGCTTTACGCTTGACCCTACGCTAGTTTCCTGATTGATTGATCATCCCCCCTCGAGTTCACCCTTGGTGTTTGACGAAACTACTTGAAAATTGCGTCAAAGAAATAGAAAGAAAAAAAAACAAACACAATTTTCCTTTTATATCAAAAAAAGTAATCTGATTATCCTTGACCGTGTTACGTCACTATATATTCACAATATCACGTCCTTTTTCGTCCCTTTTTTTGAAAGAGTAATAATTATCAACAACGTAGGAGGATAGTTAACAAACATCATCCTTGTGTGTATAAGTTGGTAGTAATTGTAACGTCGAGTGCATCTTTCTCATCCTCAACTTCTTTGTCTCACCTCCACCTCCTCCCTTTCACCCCTTTTTTTCTATTTCTCTCACTCTTTCTACAAATTACGAGTAGTTTTCATCGTCAACGCGAAAACGTGTGAAATAAAGATAGAATGGGATAGTGGGTGGTGACGTGAGAATGGCAGGAGGGGAGGTGGGGTGGGGTGGAGAAGGAGTACTGGGAGGAATGTGAGGGGACTTGAAGGGTTGGTTAGTAGCAGAAGAGGGCAGAGTGCCAAAGACGTTGCTGGATAAAGGAGAAAGAGGTACAGAGGATGAAGAAGAAGAAGAAGAAGAAGAAGGAAGGCAGGGGTGTCTCTAATTGGTCCAATCTAAGAGCTTGTCTCAAAGAGAAGTTTCCCGGGGTTTCCTTCGTACTTGCTACTACCCCTTTCCTGCATCACACGTACGAGATGTGTTCTAAAGGCTTATGACTGTTCACGTACTTACTTGCACCAGTCCCCATGCATATACACACACACACACACACATTTATGTAACTTACACATGGATATTTTGTATAAGTATAAGTGGGTAGAAGTGGATACATTTACAGTTGAAGTAAGACAGACACATATATACGTAGAAAGAGAAATAGAGAGAGAAATAGAAGGAAGGAAAGCAAGGAAGCTTGGAAGATGCACGAAATACAAGTTGGAAACGCGACATCAGCAACGAGAGAGGATAGCCTCCAGACACGTAGCAACGCAATGTCGTCTGTTCACCCTCATTTTCACAGATCCAACTACGACGTCACGAAACTTCAAATCCAACCCTTCCCTTTCCTTTCCTTTCTTCTCTTATTCCATACCTTCCCTTCTTGCTCTTCTCATGTTCTTCCCTTTCTTTACTTCCCTTCATCTCTTCTTTTTCTTCTATTCCACTTTCAACACTCTTACACTACTACACTTTCCACTCTTCTTACTTTTTTTTTCCTCTGATTTTTACAATTTCGAATTTGACGGGTGATCGTTGAAACGATGCTATGAAGAAGTGGGGTGGAATTGGGGTTGGGTTGGAGTGGTAGCAGTTTCGCGTTGTTCTATTTGTTTTCTTCTTATTCTTATGCTTTTTACTTTTTTCTATTTACTTTTGTCTGGTAGAATGTAGAAAATAAGCATAGAGAGAGAGAGAGAGAGAGAGAGAGAGAGAGAGAGAGAGAGAGAGAAAGAGAGAGACACAAATGGAAATGTATTTCCATTTGAGAACTCGCTGGAGCTTTCGAAAATATCTTTTTCGATTGTTACCATGTAGAATAACTTGGAACTTTGTAGATGTAAATAGGTATAGAAAAGTAAACCTATCATCGAGTTCTAGAAAGGTAATGGAAAAGAAAATAAAATTACAATGCAGGGAAAAACTTGTAACATTTGTACTCGTACTAATCGTCGACAATCTTTGGATCAAGGATAAGTAAGGGAAAATAAAAATCAAAATAAAAAGTAAGAAACTATAGTAGAAAAGGACAATACGTTCCAATTAGTTTGCTAGTTTGCTAACTTTTTCTTTTTTGAACAAACTTACTATTACTAACGATACTTACTTCTAAAGAAAACTCGTAAACGGATTATAACTTTGATACAAATGTAAAGGGATTGTTGAATTAAATCATATTTTTCATATTTTTTTTTTATTTCTTTTCAAATTATTCAGATTATTATTTATTTTTCAATGTTTTTCTTTTTGAGTTGATTTTTTTTTTTTTTTTATACTCCTGTGTGCCCCTGACGAGTTCATTTTTTATTTTTTTATCTTGTTTTTTGATCAGTCGTGCGATCGTTAAAATTTTTTTGTCCAAATATTTTCAACTTACTTTTATTTTTTTTTTTTTTAAATATTTTTTACTTTGTCGGTACATCATAAAAGTCTTCGTCTCTTGAAAATACTTTGCTTGCTATTCTCGAGACGTCTGGAAATCGTGAAGTGCGATCGATAATCGGACGGTTTTGTGCAAGGAAGTCATAGAGAAATCATGCGATGCGCATTTACTCATTTAATGAATATATATGAATGTCATTCAATAACAAATTTATCTTGTTTGTTACAAAAATGGTGTATAGAGTCTATTATTGAAAATAATTGAGTATATGTCATTTTCATATGTTTTATTTGTGTTAAATGAAAATTACGTATATTAATAATTCTGTTTTTTCTTTCCAAAAATTGGTTTACATTCATTTTATAATTAATCCTTAAAATGTGTTAAATGAATTTTTTTTTGTCGGAATTATGTAATTTAATAACCATTGAAAAATTAAATAGAAAATCATTGATCGTTCAAACGTGTGGAATGAGTTTTTCTTTTTATTTTTGTATTTTTCGGAAACAATCAACTTTGTAACCATTGAAAAATTAAATAGAAAATTAAATATTTCAATTATATTACATTTTATAGAAATAACATAATTTAATATAATAATTAAAATAATTATAACAATAATTTTGTAATCCTAATTTAACCAGATCGAATATTGCATATAACATTTTTATCAAATGCAAGAATAACAAGATGTATCAATGTCACTTGAAAATAAATGTCAACCCTTTCCCCAATAATTATATTTTAAAAATAGAAACTTATTCTACACGAGAAATAGAAGAAGAAAAAAAAATAAAAGTGACGCATCACTCCTAATGACTTCCTTTACGAAAAATCGTATTTTCTCTTTTATAATCCAAAAAAAAATATATATATATATATAAAAACTCGAGTTACGAATGAGTTTAAATCACGTTATACTAAAAGTCGCACAAATTGACGATAAAATAAATCAAAACGAGACCAACCCATTCCTCATCCTCTTCCCTTTACACACGCAGTTTAGATGATAATGATAATAATAATAAAAAAAAAAAAAAATAAAAATAAATATATAAAACTAAAATTATATAGTAAACCAAAAGCCGAAAAAGAAGAGAAAATTAGGAGAAGAGGAAGGGGAGGAGGAGTTACACGAATAGAAGGAGACTTTGAAGAGACGTTAATGTACTTTCATAAATATTAATTGGACACGTTCGTGGATGCGTTAGGGAAAAGTCGCTCGTAAACGTAACCGCGACGACGGAAAAAGAGAAGAATCACTACCAAAGGGAAAGAGAGAGAAAGAGAGTGTACGTGTGTGAGAGAGAGTGAGAAAGGATGAAAGAGAGAGATGATGGTTTCTCTAACATTTTCGGTCGCATGTATACTTAACGATATAGCTTGGCTTATATATATATATATATATCTATGTGTGTGTGTTTATATGTGTGTGAGAAGAACGGCGCCGCGACGCCGGGCATCCTGTCTGGCAAAACGAGGAAGAAGCTTCCGTGCCGAATAAATAGAGCTTCTTCTCAAAACCGGACTCTTCTTCTTCTTCTTCTTCTTCTTCTAGGTTCTTCCACTTCTTTTGTGTTTCTTTCTCGACTCTTATTCGCGTCTACTTCCGTAGGAAAGAATTTAAACAAAGAAGAAGAAGAAGAAGAAGAAGAAAAAAAAAGATCTCGAAGTATATCAGGGTAGTACGTTCGATGAACTCTTTTGAAAACTTTTTTCGATACCTTCTTGAAAAAGTAGAAGAAGAAGAAGAAGAAGAAGAAGAAGTGGAAGAAGATGAGTGTTAGAATAGAAAAAAAAGGATAGTAGTTTTTCTTCATGTGAAAATTGAACTCCATTTTGTGTGTGTGTGTGTGTGTAGAATTTAATAAAAGAAATAAGAAATAAAATCATAGTTTTGTATCTTTTTTTTTTGTTTCATTTTTTTTTTTGTATTCAAAATAATGTTGAAAAATCAATGTAGCTTTTTTCAATTATTTCATAATGTAATCGTATAAAATTCTTCAAGGGTCGTAATTTCCTTTTGTTCTCCTTTTATTTCTTTTTTTATTAAGGTACTCTTAAAATAAGAAGCTTGAGAAAAATATCAATTATTATTTTATATCGTTTAAAAGGAATAATAAAAAAAAAAAAAATTAAAAAGTTTGATAAAGTTATGACTAAATTACTAATTAATTATTATTTATTATGTTATTATTATTGTTATTATTATTAATGGGCATTAGGAACTTGAAAGTTCATTGCTGCAAATACCAAATCTTGCCAGTTATAATTATGGTTATAAATGCAATAATAATAATAATAATAATATTATTATTATTATTGAGTTTTTATGGAATATTTATCTAGGATGATAAATAGATTAAATAGAATGATAATAGAATATTTATATAATGTAACTTTAAAGAAAATGGGGAAATATTTTCTTCATCGGTGACATAAAATTTCACGAGTACGAGCGAAACGAAGGAATCGTGCTGACGACGACGACGACGACGACGATGGCGTAATGCCTTTACCTGCTTGTAAATTTACGTCGTTGGTGCAAAATTCACAGGAACATCGTGAAAGAGAGAGAGAGAGAGAGAGGGAGAGAAAGACACGGCTTATGACTTTGAATTTCGCGCGATTTATCTTAACCCGCGACTGAGATTTTCTATCCTCGTATAGAAATGTTTTATTTCATAAAATAAAATAAAAGGTTCTTTTTTACATTTTTTTTCTTTTAAAGATATTATTATAGTATTATAATATATATAATATATATATATATATATATATATATATATATATTTTTTTTTTTATTTCTATGGTGATGTGAATGGGAAAGTAAAAGACGAATCAATACGATCGTTGGAATGAAATTTATAGAAAAAAAGAAATTGTAACTGAGAATTAATTTCAAATAAAAATTATGCTTTTACGTAAAACATTATTTTCAACACTGCATATATATTATTTTATATTTTATATTTTAATACAGATAAATTATAACACGATAGATAAGCTAGAAAATACTAGAATTCGTTATTCCTTCGCGTCATTATTTTAATATAATTTATTATTTTAAATGTAATAAACAAAAATTATTTTATACAGTATTTGTAGAAGTACATTGTATTCTAGGTTTTTTTCGTAATTTTTTTCATCGTGTTAAAACAAAACCGTATTATAGGGATACCTTATTATAGCAGAGTACAACAATATATATATATATATATATATATACTTTCTATGTTTTGTTAGTTTTCTAAAGTTAATTAATTTTTCTTTCTTTCTAATTATAATAAATCGCAGATTTTTTTTTAAAAAACTGACCATCTCTCATAAATCACTCCTAGCTTTCCCACCCCCTTTTACGACAATATATCTACATAAATATAATTAATTTCTATTCGGTATTTTTGTTTGTTTGTTTTATTTTGTGTGGGTAGAAAAAACCAGGGTTGAAAGAAACACGTTGTTGTAAATAACAATAAGCTTAATTAATTTGAATGTCGTACATGGACGTATGTGTAAGTTAAAATAACACACAGGTGGTGGCATAATATTTTTGGTAGATTCACTCTCTCTCTCTCTTTCTCTCTCTCTCTTTGAAAGTCTGCCTATCCAAACGACTGTTGTCCAAGCTTGTTGTTGTTCACTCTTCAAATAGCCACGAGATACAAGTGGAACGAGAAACCTTGTGCTCTCGACAATAATGCGGTTCTGCATTAGGGGATGGTTTCGAGGGTACAGAGAGAGAGAGAGAGAGAGGGAGAGAGAGGGAGAGAGAATGCTCTGATTAAGTGTCCAACGACCACAGAACGTGTACCGATACGTCACAGACTCGTAAATAGGACACTTCAGGATGGACTTGCACAACGAACTGCGGTCCACCTACGACTGCATGATAAATTTCGATTGGCAGTTCAAACCCCCTCCCTTTCACCCACCCTTTCTATCTTTTCTCTTAACCATTACTTCCCTTCCCACAACTTTCCCTCATTGTAGATGTAATTTTTACGCTCTATTTACATTATTTAGTATTTTTCGAAACTTCTCATTCGGATTCGTTTATTGCACAAATTATTGTCTATTATGATTAAAAAAAAAAAAAGGGGGAAAAAAATTCATGGTAAATCTTTGCATTCGAGGGCTTCACTATAGAGACAATAAATAAAGAAAATAATTGAAGTAAATTCAATTTAGTCTACAATATATCCAACTATGAATTTTTCTTTTAAGTACTACTTTTATATATCATTTATTTTTAATATGTAATTTAATATATTTTTAATATAAATTTTATATAAATTTAATATATTTAATATGCGTTAATTTTATTTTATAAATATGTGAATATTATTTTTCTATTGAAATATATATATATATATATATATATATATATATATATATATATATATATATATATATATGAATATATACATTTCACAAAATATTATATTTTATTATATATTATATATTATATTAATATTATATTAATATTAATATAATATATAATAAATTAAATACACAATAAAATTAATTAAATTATAATAAATTAAATTAAATAAATAAATTACAATATTATATATTATATATATATATATATATATATATATATATATATATATGATATACAAAACATATATATAAATATATATATATATATTTATAATTTTAAAAATAATTTTATGATTTATAAATACCATTATCAATCCCATTGCCGTCAATCAATGTCGTATAATTACCATGCTATGTTAAGATTAATTTGGCAAATATAATTACGAACCATGACAGTTTCCTGTTCGATAGATGGTCTCTCGATTTCTCACCCTGAATCGATCGACTTCCGTACGTTAATCCACCGTTTTAACCCCCAGGTGCGTCGTAATCGCAAATTGGAAATGGTTGTTATATCTCTGCGTGTGAGATAGACAGAGAACAACGGTAAAGGGAAAGAGTGAGAGAGAGAGAGAGAGAGAAGAGAGAGAGAGAGAGAGAGAGAGAGAGAGAGAGAGAGAGTGAATCTCGTTACACCCTTCTTTTATAATCCCTTATTACTTCCTCCTATATTCCATATGTACTTAATCAGACTCACCGAGATCTCAACTCATTTTCCGTATTAATCTCATCGGTTACATTTTCATCATTAAAACGTTTCGCATAATTTATCGACGGTATCAAGAGGGTGGGGGTGGGGGTGGAGAAACGAGTGTGGTTTCTCATTACATTTGATGATTTTTTTTTTCTTTTTTCTTTTCTTTCTTCATTCCTTGGATATATATATATATATTTTTTTTTTCATCTATCGTTGGATGGTTATCACGAATAAAAAAAATAATAAATAGACAAATTTATTTCAAAATAATATTATTTCGCGTTAAAATCAAATAATTCTCGTCTCATTTATATTCTTTTTAAAAGTAGAATCTCACAAAATGAACATTATCGTTGACAATTCGATGAAATACTTCACGTCCTCGACCTAAAATTCCAATTTCTCGTTTTACGGAATCAAAACTTGGCAGAAAATAACGATGAATAGTTCAGTTCGAAAAGTGGTGAGGGAAAAGGAAACAGTAAGAGGAATAACAGTACGGAAAAAGGAAGGGTGGGGTGTATGCTAGGAGGAGGAAGGGTAGTTGGTTAGTTACGTAAACCTTGGAGAAAACGTTTCCCCGTGGCGTTTCCCGTGGAGATGCATGGGGACGTTTTCATGGACGACAAAACGCGTTTCTAAAAGAGAAAGAAAGAGAAAGAAGGGATACGCAAAGGGCTCGTTTTCCTAGAACGGTAGTACGATAAAGTTTCCGTCTAACGGCCCGAATCCGCCCTTCGACCACCACCACCACCACCACCCCCTACTGTCACTTCCGTTTCTTCTCCCTTCTTCTTACTCTTGTTCCTATTCCCATTTCTTTCTTTTTTTCTTTCTTTCTTTTTTTGTTTTTAAGGGCACATCTCTTTTCAGCCACGCGAAACCCTCTTCTTCTACTTCTTCTTCTTCCTCTTTTGCTTCTTCAGACATTCTCAGACTGGATTATATGGCGTTGTGCGCGATTCAACAGGCAACGAAAATTCAGTGCCTTAAAGGTTGTTCAAGAGAGAAAAAGAGAGAAAATATACCTACTACGTTTTTTTTTTCTTTATTTTTTTTTTTTTTTTTTTCAAAGAGTCGTTTCAGGATATTACGATCCAACGTTACTACCAAGCCCTCGAGCCCTTTGTCCTTGTCTTTGTCTCTTAACACGCGTTTTTCTATCTATGTAACTCTCTTTGTGATCGTTTCTTTCTCACCCTTTCAAACTTATCTTTTTTTTTTTTTTATAGCAACATCGAAAGTAAAATACACGAAAGTCACGCATGATATTATGACAGTCGAATGTGACAATTTTACGAATATTATGGCATTTAGCTTTTTTTTATAGGGAAAAATAAGATTCATGTAGATATTGGGTTGGTAAGAAAGTAATTTCGGCTTGCACCAATAGATTAAGTTATGTTTGTTTTGTTATTCTTTTATTAATGTTAGAATTTTGTTCTTTTCAGATTTGGTAGTTGACACTTTTAGGTTGCTATAGAAACAAATTCCGTGTAATTTTGTTTAGTAACTGTTAGTTTAGAAACAATTGAGTTTTATTTCACACTAGAAAACCGAAATTACTTTCTTTCCAACCCAATACATTCGAATACTTTGTAAAGTATTTGAATTTGTTACGTGGGTGTTTAATACAAATATAAGCATTGTTTCAAAATGGCAAATGAAAAAGTTTACTTTAACAAAAATTTATTTACCAATAAATTTAAGTTCTTCTCGTAGATTTATATGTAAAAAAAAAAAAAAAAAAAAAAAGAAGTGGATGAAAGTGAAAAAGAGAATAAAAAATGTCTCCCTGGTAATTTGTCAACGTAGCAATTTTTTACGCAAACTTTCTTCCATCATGCTTCTTCTTCTCTTTCTTTTCTTATTTGTATACGAATTTTAAGTATTTCATCATTTTCTCATTTTTGTTTGTTTCATTTTCCGTTCTCTACCGCGGTTTTTCTTTCTACTCCGATCTACCGTGATTGCTCGTCCGGATTACATCTAGTGTGTTCTCTCTCTCTCTCTCTCTCTGTCTTTCTGAAGTCTCTTCTCTCGTTTTAATCTTCCAAACAGGAGTAGAAGTAGCAGCAACCCAGTGTAGAGAAACAGGCACACGCACTAACACCACAATGAGAAGAAGAAGACTAGCAATTAATCTCTTAATTGCCCTCGGAGCGTACCGTCCGGCATTTAAATTCACCAAGTCTCTGAGTGGTCTACGTTACTAACATTCCATTTCTCTATCTTTCTCTTTCTATCTCTCTCTCTCTCTCTCTCTCTCTCTCTCTCTCTTTTACTCTTTCATCTTCTTTTATTCATTTTGATCAATCAAAAAGTCAAAAAGCAATGAATTTACTGATCCAATCCTATAGAATTTAATTGATTGATCAAACTGTCCAGAAAAACGAACCTATGAAAAACCCTTCAAACGTATATATATATATATTTTTTTTTTTTTTTAATTTATATATATTGCGTTGTCTGAAAAGTTCACGTTAACTTTAAAGAAAATTATTTTCAGGTAATATCATTTTTTATATAGCAAAATATATTTGAAAATATTTAATATTGTTTTGGTAATTTTTTATTAATTATTAAGGAATATTTTTAATATAATATTTATAATATATTAAAATTAATTAATATATAAATAATATATATATTAATATATAAAAAAAATAATAAAATTAATATTTATATTATTAGTAATATATTAATATACGTTATTCAAATATTATAATATTATATAATAATAAATGTTATAAATATATATTAGTAATACGTTATTATTTATATTACTACTATAATTATATATAAAATTATATATAATTTTTATATATCAAAATATATTCTTAAAAAATATAGAGAATTACCTTGCAGAAAGAAAAGAAAAACATTTAAGGATAATATTCTCTTCTATTTCATCATATATTTCAATAGATATTTATCAATCATCACGAATTTTCATACTAACCCAATATATACCAAGGTATTTAATTAATCAGAATAACTAGCCAATCAAATCGTATTGAACAAAATTTAAAATTGATTTTTCTAAAGAAACTACAATTTCCACTTGGAAAAATGTATACAAATAATATCATTTTACGTTTGATTATATTCAACTCCTACCTAATATTATATTCGCCCAATCTTCTTATATATACACACACACACAAACACATACATACATAAATATATATAAGTAAATTCTTATTTAGTTATCCAACCTTGGAATCTTCCATTTTCAGTTTGACGAACCCGTTTAATTTCGCTTATCTAACAGGTGATCCTTTATAAAGTACGTCTCGTCCACCTGTTTTGCAGGCGGCAAGGGTGACAGCAAGGAGGCGTGGCAAAGTGAGGAAACAAGGTAGATAATACAATAGAAAGAGAGAGAAAGAATATATATGTATATATATATATATAAGCCTTTTCGACTTTCCAACGGACGACAAGAGCCACGGGAAATGAAAGGATCGGTTCCGTGATTAAAAGCCCTTGGGCAACAATTGATTTTTCCCTTGTGTCCATTACGCACATACATCCACACACACACACACATACATACACAAACACATTGAACGTTACCTACATTGAAAAAGAGAAAGATAGAAATGACAAAGAGAGTTTGTGCTTTTACCTTTCGACGTTGTTTGTCTACCAGCTGTACGAATATCGACGAGATCATGCTGGTGTTCCCCTATTTTTAGTTTTTTTTCTTTTTCTTTTAAATCG
Organism: Polistes dominula; assembly: GCF_049000335.1. Taxonomy (NCBI): domain Eukaryota; kingdom Metazoa; phylum Arthropoda; class Insecta; order Hymenoptera; family Vespidae; genus Polistes; species Polistes dominula. The sequence continues at coordinate 3,214,833 of NW_028300915.1, forward strand.
TTACAGGTGATATATCTCTTGTCGCGATTAAAATATCAAAAGAATAATTTATAAATAAGATCTGTCAATAAAGGTATAATTTAATTTTGTAAATTAGATTTCTTTTTTCCTAAATAGTTTCGCGTTACGTTTTTTTTTTTAATTTATTATTAATAATTATTGCGTGTAAAATATATATTTTTTATATTATATTAATCAGTATATATATATATATATATATATATATATTTATTATATAATAGATATTATTATTATTATTATTTTAATATAATTATTATTACTATATAAGTATATATTAATGTTTCTAAATTGTTGTATTATTTTTGTATTAATTTGTAAACTTTTGGACAAAGTAAATTATAAATAAATAACTAAATAATATCTATCAAAGAATTTTGCACAAGTTTTGACTTACCACAAAAAGAAATTTTATATTTTTTTAATAATAGTTAACCTAATCGCGAACATTAAAATAATTTCGTTACTAATATTACAAATATCAGTATAGAACTAAATGTTGTTTGATATATTATTATTATTATTATTATTATTATTATTATTATTATTATTATTATTATTTAAAATGACATATTATTATATAATTTATTTGATTTGATAAATACTTATCATATTACAATAATTTATAACACTGACCCAAATAAACATAAGTGTTTCTTCTTCTTCTTCTTCATCTTTCTTTTTATACGTTGTTCTTGAAAACTTGTAATAATTCTCAATAATATCATACTATTAACCTACTTTTAAAGCATAGTTCGACATGACAAAATGAAAGAAGAAAACAAGACAAAGGAAAGAAATCGATTTAAACGTAAAAGAGATGAAAGAAACTTTGTTGACACTTTTGTTTCAAAACTATCGATCCAGGATATACGTTGTTGAAAGTTACTTTTAAAAATAAAATGGAAATGAGATCGTATTCAATATTCAATATACCAAACTGGGTATCAAGATATTCCCTATTTCTACCTTTCGTCAATTTGTTCCTTGAAATAACCTTGAAGATGAGATCGAATCGAATACAAATATAATATCTATACAATACAGAGTGCGTACTATTATCTTTCCAGTATAATATACAAATATGGGAAATATTTAATCTAATCTACACCAGCGTACAATACACATGAATTTATATTAAAATATATTTAAAATCAATGTTTTTTAATATTTCACCATAATCCAGTGTCCATTATTTTTAAGTTTATTTTATATATATATAAATTATACAACATACGATCAATATTACCTGTAATTACAATTTTTTCTTTAGCTACAAATTAACTGAATAATATAATATGAATAATAAATATATATTATTATAATTATTATTATTATTATTATAAATTATATATATTTATTATATTAATAATATAATATTATATTTATTAATATTAATTATTATATATAATATTAATAAATAATCATTACAAATATCATAATTATTACATGGATCGGAAAGTAATGTCATTTTTGCACGTGTCAATTTATCGATATAAAATATATAATTAATTTTTAATTAATTTAATATTATCGTATTAATTATTTAAAAATAATTTGCATATGTTAATCTTTCTTTTGGAATAGAGATAACATATGGAATTGAAATAAAAAAACAAAAAAAATTAGGTCAAATAAATAGGAGGAGTGTTTAGGGGGGATAAGGGGCAACGAAGAAATAGTAAACAGTAGCAAATGAAATAGAAGTAGAAGAACTAGAAGTATAACTATAAGTAGAAGTAGAAATAGAAGAATAAGAGAAGGGGGTAGGATAGAAAAATAGAGGCTTTTCTTACAACGCGTTTTTCCAAGAAGGAAAAACAATTCGATGCACGTGTTGCGCGAACTCGTTACGAGATACTTTCCTCCTACGTGGCAGCTGTTACATGCCGCAACTCCATTGGACGTCGTCGCGGTTCTCTCTCTCTCTCTCTCTCTCTCTTTTTCTCTCTCTTTCTCTCTTTCTCTCTCTTTCTCTTTTACTTTACCAGGGATCGTTTTGACGCGAGAGCTTCTGCGATTGGCAGCTTCGGCGAGCCGTGCAAACCTAAAGCCCCACGTCCGCTCGATCCATTTATTCTCGTAGAAGAAAAAAGAAAAAAAAAGAAAGAAAAAAAAAAGGAATAAAGCTCGCTTTTATTGCACGTCCTCCGTTACGTTAGTTTGGACGACAGTTACATATCGCGTCTGTGTATAAGCCTTCCATCTTTTTCTCTTTCTCTCTTTCTCTCTTTCTCTCTCTCTCTCTTTTTTCATCCCCCATTTACCCTTCTACTCTCTACCCCCTTTCTCTCTTTTTCTCTCTTTCGCTCTTTTACGCGGTTGAATTTTCTCTTTCGCAAAAGCCACCCGTTATTGCATACAACATCGAATCTTGTTCTATATGTGTGTGTATACTTCTTCTTTTTTTTATATATATATGTATTTTGATATTTTATTTTTTGGTTGGTTGCTTTTTTGTTGTTTCCTTTCATCCATGAAAAAGCTTGGAAAAAGCTTCGTTCTTTCTGTCTCTCTGTGTACGCTATTTACCTTCGTCATGCTATACCCGTAAAACAAAGTTCTGTCTTTTCTCGAACGAATTCGACGACGACGACGACAACCAATCCAACGTGGTTCTCATATTTTTCTGACATATACACACTTATATATATATATATATATATATATATATATATATATATATATATATATATAGGTAAATATATATATTTCTATTTCTATTTCTTTTACGTTTACCTCCTTTTTTTTTGGTACATTTGTTTTACGTTTATCTATCCGTTTATATATCAAATATTTTTTCTTTTATTTTTTTTTTTTATTTTATTTTTTTTTTTTAACTTGACTTATATTTTCTCGCTTAAAAATCCTATCGATTTTTCTAACCTTCGATCAGGGTTAATAATATTTCAAAAATTATTATTACATTTTAATTATTATTATTATTATTATTATTATTATTATTATTATTATTATTATTATTATTATTATTAACCGGTTAACTGTGATTGACGAGTATACTCGTCATGGTGAATTGGTACGATTTTGTGTATTGACGAGTATACTCGTCATGATGAATTTTGCACGATTTTTGTGTATTGACGAGTATACTCGTCATGGTGAAGTGACACGATTTTGTGTATTGACAAGTTATAGTCGTCATGGCTCGATTCTGACGACACAAAATGGGGTGTGCGCTCTCAAACGAGGACACCACAGTTAAACTGGTTCATAATAATATTAATAATTATATATTATTAAATATATATAATAATAATGATAATGAATTACGAAAAGGTTTTTATTCCCTTTTTAAAAATTTTTTTGTTCATTCTATATGGTTTGTAACCCCATGGTCATATCTGTTAAATTATAATTCGAATTCATCGTGTGGGAGACTAAGGGGGAGTAGGAGATGGTTAAAACGAGTAATTTAATTAAAATCATAGACGGCTTATTGTAACGTGCTAATAATTGAAAAAGCAGATATGAAAAATCCATTTGTATATTCGGAATAGGATTTTACGATTGGATATCTGTACGGGACATTCGTTACGTTTAAAAGGTTATTAATATCGCTGAAAACGCGAGATCATGTTTTTAATGATACGTCTACCTTATCAAATATGTATGCGTGTATATGTGTATGTATATATGTAAATTTATACAGAACGTTACAAAAGATTTAGTAATATTGAAAACATACAAAAAAAAAAAAAACAACACTAAACGCAATACTACGAAATAAAACATCGTTGTAAATATCTAAACATTAACATATAATTATTTATTATATTATTATAATTTTAATTTAAAAAAATTTTTTTTTCAATTTTTTTTATTGAATAAAAAAATTAATTGATTTCATTAAAAATTTAATAAATAATAATAATTAATATTAATTTAAAAAAATGTATTTAATATTATTTCTGGAACATCCTGTATATGTCGGATAATATTTACTTACTAAAAAAAAAAACTTACAACTCCCGTTTCCTTTTTTTTTATCCCCCATTCTTGATTAAATTGCAGGGTTAACGTTTGATTTTTCCAACGAGATAACTCGTCATTTCCGCGTTATAAACATATAATGCATACGCACGTATGGTTGTTGTTTGTTTTTTTGTTTTTATCTTTATCTGTCCATCTGTTTCTTTCTCTACTTTTTCTTCTTTTTCTTCTTAAATCAACACAAGGAAACGTTTTATCCGTTTTTAAATTAATTGCGGATTGTACGAAAGTTTTGATATTTGAGAGAGAGAGAGAGAGAGAGAGAGAGAGAGAGAGAGAGAGATGAATAATGTTTGTTCGTTTAACAAACGTACTAAAGTACGAAATAATCAACGTGAAACTTATTAATAGAGTATTTCATTTTTCAAAGTACAGTGGCAGCTTGTTTTTTTCTTTTTTTTTTTTTTTTTAATTAAATAATTTACTTGAAACCACCGGTATCGTGAAAAAGCTCGTTCGAGGTTCTGGAAAACTTTGGTAATTTTGTTCTTCTAGTATACGTTTTAGGATCTTATCTTGAAATTAGTGTGTGTTAGAAGGAGAGAGAGAGAGAGAGAGAGAGAGGCAAAGATAAGATAGAAAGAGAGAGAATGAGTATGCTCGTAAATCCTCTTCTACTCGTTCAATAATAATTATCTTCATTCAATTACGCCGATTTTCAAGAACGTTATTATTAATTTAAGTACGCGAACGCGAGAGTATTTTAGTTCGATGTAATAACCCGTTACGTTGGTAGTTATATGAAAATATCGATCGTAACTCTGAAAAACTCTTCGAAGGAGAAAAACTTTTCCTTTCTTTCTTTTTTTCTTTTTTCTTTTTTTGAGAGAGAGAGAGTCTCGAGTTAACGAATACAAAAAGTAATTAAATTAATTTAATAAAAGTAACACATTAAATAGGTATCCTTAAAATTTATTAAAATGAAAACATTAAATCGAATTGAACAAAATTCTTCATCAGGATTTATATTTTATATATTTATATAATTAACAGTGTTATTATAATTAAATTATTATAATATGTATATGATAGGTAGATATTATATTTCTTTTGTAAAATAATATCTATAATAATATTCAAAGGAGATAAAATTGCTTTTTCCTTTTTTCCTTTTTTGCGAGTCTCGAGTTAACGAATGAAAATTCATTTAATAAAGTATCGTATGTCTTACCCGTCAAATTATCACAAATTAAAAAACACTATACGTCGTATCGATAATATAAATTAATATACTTAATTAAAAAATAATTATATAACATTTAATATATATTTAATATTGTTAATTTTATATATATTATAAAATATAAAATACATATTTTAATATTTTAATATTAATATATTTAATATATATATTAATAATTAATATAATATAAATATAATATATTATTTAAAAAAAACAAAAATATCTATTGACTTTCAATCTTTGACATTTTTAACTATATCACACACACGCAACACACACACGCAACACGCACAAAACAAATTTTATTAAATTTAATAAATATAAATTTTGTCGATAAAATAATTAATACTTTTACTTTTGGCAAAAAATTTTACGAAGAAAAAAAATGAATTCATCGTGAAAATAAATTTAGATCCGATTTGTCGGTTTGAATTTTTCCGAGAGTTTAATGGGAGAGGGGGAGGGAAGGGAAAGGGAAGGGTCGAAAGAGAGAGGAAGAAGATATTGCATGAATCGTGAAAGGTTTCGTCGACGATAAAGTGGACCGACATTATTCATTAATCTCGCGCGTGCTCTTGCGAGGTAAAAGGAACGACAGTACTCTCTTCTCTCTCTCTCTCTCTCTCTTTCTCTTTTTCTCTCTCTTATTTTTTTCTTTTTTATTTTTTATATTTTTTTTTTTTTTTTTTTTACTTTCTCATCTCGCAACATACGATTTTAACTTTTATCATTTTCTTCCTTTCGACGATAAAGCAAGCTTTTGCTTTTAATCTTGTTCTTTTTTTTCTCTTTTTTTTTTCTCTTTTATTTTGGTGTTTTTCATTTTATCATATTTTGTCCTTTTTTTATACTTTTATTTCTATTTTTTTTTTTTTTTTTTTTTAATACAATAATTAAATTTATCTATTTATTACTTTATTTTTTATTTATTCTTCAATTTAGTTTTGATTTTTTATTTTCGTGTTTCTCCTTTTATCTTATTCTGTTCTTTTTTATATTTTTATTTCTATTTTGATTTTTAATACGAAAATTAAATTGTGTGTGTGTTTTTTTTTTATTAATTATACATTTATTTATACTCGAAATACGTAACCCGTTTTATTTTTGTAATTTTCTTTTTTTCTTTTTTTCTTTAGATATCGTGATCGATTGTATCACACACAAAGAAAGAAAGGGGGCTAATATAAAGATAAAAACTGTTAAAAGTGGTAACACGAAGTTTCTATTTTCGTTAGGGAAATATAGAACACAATATAGATTAAAAGATTCGTGTTAATGATTACACGCTGTAAGGTTATGTTAGTTATTTTATAAATAGATTTATTATATAATACTTTCTATAGGAAACTATAATCTTTTAATAGACCCTTTTATTTAATGAGAAATTTTAGATGGTATCTTTACAAATTAAAATCCTTATAATAATAATAATAATAATAATAATAATAATAATAATAATAATAAACCCTTATAACAGTAAGGATTCTTTTATACAAAATTTTCCATCAATATTTTCGTTTGTCATTTAAACGTTTTCTCGTATTTTTATTATTATTATTATTATTATTATTATTATTATTATTATTATTATCAATATTTCAATTTCTTAGATAATCATTTATGGTCAAAAAGGTTCGATAAAAGGAAGATCCCCCTTTTATCATCATCTTCTTCTTCATCTTTATCTTTTATTCCTAGTTTGGTCTTACGAAAGATGAGTAAGAACAAAATCGATATTTAATTTTAACGAAGCCGCACAAAAGAATATCCACACCGTTGTGCTTTAGTGTAACGAGAATTCTACTTTCTTTCCTTTCTCTTCTCCCTTTGGTTCCCCTCGCCCTTTTTTTACAGCGTCAGCTATCACAAACATTCACTTACACATACATAAATGTACACATGTATTCATTCATACAGAGAGACAAAAACATAGAAACGATACGTACCTACATTTCTCTTTTCTTCTCTCGTTTTTCTTTTTTTGCGCATGTTGTATTCGTAGAGTTCTCTGTGTCTGGATCATGACAGAAACAGAGAGTAAAAAAAAGGGAATGAAAAAAAAAAAAAGAAAGAGGTGGGCCCTAGGTAGATAGATCAAGGATCTAAAACTCGAGAGTTTGGAAAGATAAGACAGCAAAGGAGGAGGAATAAGCCAAAGGAAAGTCCGAAACTTTTTCAACAGAGAGAAAAGGGTTTGATAAAAAGCGTACATTTATTTATTTTTTTTTAATATTTTCTTTTTCTTTCTTTCTTCTTTCTACACCCTCCTAGTCTCGACAGGAAGAGGAATTAAATTTTCTCTATTTTTTTTTTTGCTATGTAATTTACGCATTTGTAAATAATACGTGTCTTCTTAATGACACGTGATATTTAAACGAAACTCTTCCTGAATGATATTTCAATTTTTATTTTACATTTTATAATATTTTTTATTTCAAAATAAAACGTAGAACGACAATAATAATAATAATAATAATAATTATTATTATTATTATTATTACTAATTATTATTGTTACTAATAATTATTAATTATTAGTATAATATATTATATGTTTATATCTTAGTAGTATAATTATTATATAATATATAATAATTATTAATTAGTTTAATTTAATATATTATATAATAATTATTATTATAATTACTTAAATTAATTATAATAATAAAAAATATAATTAAATAATTATATAATAATATAAATTATTATAAAAAAATTATATTATATATTTTATTATTATAAAAAATTATATTAAAATAATTATATAGTAAATATAATTGAAATAATAATTATTATATATATATATATTATAATTACTTAACTAATTATATATTATTATTATATATAATGAACTATAATTAGTAATTATACATAACTATAAATAATAATTAATAATAATAATAATTATTATTATGATTCATAGATTATATTGCAATAATAATTTTTCCAACAATGATTGAACATGAAAAACATAAACAAAATTAAATGAAACAAACTGTTCTCACTTTATTTACAATTGGTTGTTGTTTTAAAAGAAAGGACGAAGTTAGAAACACCAGTGTTGATTGTGGTGGTGTTGGTGGTGATCTGGGGCAGGAGGAAAGGGGGGGATGAGAAGAAGAATTACGATGACCAGGCGTTAACTTTACGAGTCCCGTGTTAATTGCGTTAGCCCTTTGAAAAATAAAGCACGGAATGTAAGAGGAAAAAGGAAGAGTATAAAAAAAGAAAGGAAGAAAGAAAAAAAAATATGGGATAAAGTATAAGGGACAACAGAGTTAAAGGGGGATCTTTAGTCGTTTTGGTGACTAACCCTGAATTTATGGTTGGAAAATGTGTGTCCCTGATATTACCCTTTTCTATGGTTATTGACTTACGTGTTCGTAATATTAATTGAATTATTTATAGTCGGTAAGAAGCATCTCTCTCTCTCTCCCCCCTCTCGCCCCATTCCCTCGTATTCTCGTTTATAGAATAGACAAGCGAGTTAGCCATCTTGTTTCGTAGAACAATATATAATTTATCGAACATCGTCAAGTCATAGAATGATGAAGGTAGGAAAAGGGGAATTTGAAGGGGGAGGAGAATGGGAGGGGGGGGGGTAGTTAACGATGGTAAAGGGACTCTCGTGATAAGCTTTCGCGAAAGTGGCATAATGAATTTATAGCGAAATTTCATAAGACGTTGAGCTTTCGAAATAGGGATGAAATGGGATGGGGGGAAAGGGGGGGTTTAGATATTGTAAAAGAGAAAACGATGATGATGAAGATGATGATGATGATTATGATGATGAAAATGTGAGTAAATGGACGTAGTAAATATTCTATAAATGTACTATCACATAAACAGTTATACAGTTACTGTAATATAATTATTATTAGCTATATATAGCTAACAATACTTATATATATGTAATAATAATATAATATATAACATATATAAAATAAATATAATAAATATATAACAATAATATAATAAATATATAACAATACTATATACATATATATATATATATATATATATATATATATATATATATATATATATATATATATATATACGTACGTATCATTATAATTCGAAGTTAAATTATATTTGAAATAAATTCAGTCGAAATTTCTCAAAGATTTTACTCGTTCACCAATTCACATTACACTTCAAGGGGGAAAGAAATATTTTTTTTTTTTTGAAAAAAAGAAAAAAAGGTTAACGTCGAGTACCAAGACTACTACATTTCGTCAGTGATGAAGAAGGATGGAGAATAAAAGAAAAAAGAAGGGTAGAGGATAGTTCAAGACTGCACGAGGTTAAAATAAAAAAAAAAAAAAAGCGGTGTTGGGTTTGAAGAGTTGAGTGGGATAAGGTGATGGTTGGATAGAGGGAAGGTTACAAACGTTTGAAGAGGAAAAGGTAAAGAGGAGACGGGAAATTCCGGGAGAGAGGAAACGAGAACAGCTTGTCAAATTTTTGGAAAAAACGATTTCGTTTTTCTCACCTAAGAAAAGAAGAAACGTTTTGGTATCTTTCGGTTACCCACTCGCGAAAGTTCCCGCGAGGCTAAAGGAAGAATAAGAATAAGAATATAAATAAAAATAAAAAAAGAAAGAAACAAAAATATATGTATATCAAGAGAAAGTAGAGAAAATGGGTGTGTGGGTGGGTTAAGAAAGAAAAAAAAAGGTTAAAAAAAAAGATAGAAACGGTTAGAGAGAGAGAGAGAGAGAGAGAGAGAGAGAGAGAGAGAGAGAGAGAGAGAACAGAATGCTTCGAAGTAGAAAAAAGAAAGCAAGCAGAACGGCAAGCAGAGATCTTGCTCGAGCAAGTGAGAATTTATCGTGGGCACGAATCTCTCGACTCGAATCCAATTTTCGAGATATACGAGGGTACATGCACTTTCCTTCCCTTCAACTTCCTATTTTTTTTTCTTCTTTTCTTCCCTTTTTCTTTTCCTTCCTTCCTTTCTTTCTCACTCTCTCTTATTTGTACCCCCTTTCTTCAATACATTTTTTTGTGTCTCTTTTTATCTCTCTCTCTCTCTCTCTCTCTCTCATTCTGTTCTTCCTTTACTGACACCTTTTTCTCTCTCTCGTTCGAGTAGCACTCGACGCTACTGTCCGTCGATGTATCTTCGAACCAATCCTCCCACCCCTCTACTACCTCCCCTCCCCTGCTCTTTTTCCCTCCTACTCTTCATCTCTTTCTATCTTTTCTTTCTCTTTTCTTTATTCTTGTTTACCGCTCGCACTTTCGCGGTATCCGCTTGTCAAAAGGAGATATACTGGCCACCGAGGTTCAACATCGAAAAGATGCTGGAAGAACAGGAGAAGGGGGTGGTACTGGTGGTTGTCTCTCTCTCTCTCTCTCTCTCTGAACCTACCACCACCCTTTATCCACCCGTTCTATTTCTTTCTTTATTCTTTTGAGACGTCACATGACCGAGAGAAGCCGAAGTGGAAAGAAAAAAGAAAAAAAAAAAGGGATAGAAGTTACTAGTAGGGAACGCTTCGATAAGCAGTCGATATATCGTAAAGCTCTTCGACGTCATTCCTCCCTCCCACCCCCATCCCTTCTTCTTCTTCTTCTCCTCTTCCTATACCACTCTTTTACTTCCTTTTAAGAGAACCGAAGAGAATACGCTGATGTCGCACTCCATTCGATCCGATTTTTCGATACGCTTTTGTTTCTTTACTTCGGTTCTTTTTTTTTGTTGTTTTTTTTTTATACACATACTCAAGCTTTATTTTCAGCCCTCGCACCTATCCCTTTAAGGGCTATCTTATTATATTCTTTTTATTGTGTTTGTTGTTTTCTTTTTACTCGTCAGAGATTACGTTTGTCGGTGTGAGTGATGGTTGGTTGTGTATTTTTCTTTGTTCGTTCATATGTATGTATGTATATATGTATGATGTATGTATGTATGTATATAAATTTTGTAATTTTGTAATTTATGTTTTATATTTTTTATGTATTTTGGTTAATTAAGAATAACGTTTTTGTGTTTGTATTATTTCTTTGATCCGATGTTTTATCATATTTTTCTAAATATTTAATATTTAAATTTTCAAGAAAAATAATATAATATTATAATATTATTAATAAAATTTATTATCTTCACTTTTAAATATGGTTACAAATGTATTTTTCTCTTTGCTCGTTCATTCATCACTTTTGATATTTAAGTATAATAGCGAATTGAATTTTTAAATTTCCTCTTTTTTTTTTTTTCATTCTCACACCTACCACTTTCTCTTTAATTTTTTGAAGTGAAACTTGCTAGGCGACGATAACGATAAAATTTTATGAAACGGCATGAAAACAGAGGGTGTGAAAAAGAGAAAGAGAGAGAGAGAGAGAGAGAGAGAGAGAGAGAGAGAAAGAGAAGAGATAAAACTCACAGTCTATCGACAGTTGAACGAAATTATGGTACGTTTTACTGTTCTATGTGTATGTATCTATGTATATATGTATGTATATATAAATACATCGATCGATAGTTATTGCGAGATGCGTTTGCTCATGGAAGAATAAATCGAAATGTGACATACCTTGAAAGTTTTAGATATACTTCAAATGATTGTTAATTAATCGAAAAAAGGTGTATATTGTTATCTAAAAATATAAATTTACCTTTAGATGTACACTCCTTTTCAAAACCGATCGGTAGATTCAAACGTTGTCTTCTATGAAAGTACTTTTATTCAATGTTGTTTATATGACTTTACATATAAAGAAATACTATATTTATTTCGAGTATTATATATGTTATACAAATGTGTAACATTCGGAGAGTCATATGAACAACATTAAATAAAAGAATTTTGATAGAGGACAACGTGCCAGTTGGAAGGTGAATTTCAAACAGGACGGTACATCAAAAGGTAAATCCTTGTTTTTAGATTACAATATACACTTTTTTCGATTAATTAACAATCAATGAAGGTAAATCTAACACAATACATTACTCTACTAATATTCCATATCGTTTTAACTAAAACATATATAAATAATATTAAATTGTATATAAAATATTAAATAAAATATTAAATAATTATATTAATTATATATATGTGTATTTATATATTTTTACAAAATATTTTTATATATTTACAAAAATATTTTTCTTATAACTTTATTTTTATACGTTGAATCAAGATACATACAACTTTTTATTTATTATTTTGTAAATTTTTGTTTTTCCTATATTCGATATGTGTGAATCGTGTAAGGTGAAAAAGTAAAGTAGTAAATAGAATTTCTTAGAAGCTGACGGGGGTTGTGGTGAGGGTGGGGCAAGGTGGTGTAGGGCAGGGCAGGGGTGATCGTAACGAATGACGTTGAAGACGAGCTCGTGAGAGTTCTTTACTCGATGAAGGAAGAAGACCGCGAAGAGAAGGCACTGAAAAGGTGTCACCTTAACAGGATTACTCTGACGTGTTGTTCTCCTTCTACTTCTTCTTGTTTTATCTTCTTTTATCTTCCTTCTTTCCTTCCTTTCTTTCTTTCTCAATTTTGTCTCGACAAGATCTTAGAAACGGGCTTCTAGATTACACGATGTAGATGTTGATAAAAGTAGATAAGTGTATACAACGTTAAACCATGATTCTAATATTACTTTTTTAATCATCTATCTCGTAAATCGTATTACAGGTAGTCCTCCTATAACACGGCAATCTATAACACGGTTTCTTTTCAAAAAACCTTTGTACAACACTGTACTCCTACATCTGCGGTGAGGGTTACCGTCTTAAAGATACAGTGTTGCGGAAAGTATTTCTTTTCATCTCCATGGCCTGAAAACCACTGGGTCTCACACAACACGGCATTTTCTAGGAAACTATCTACCGTGTAAAGGGTTATCTGTAGTTCTAATAATACGATAAATTATTATTCGATCTCGTATAGATAAAATTATTATTATTATTATTATTATGATCGTTGGAAATAGGGGTAGGAAGATGCTATATGAAACAGGAGCAACCGGTGGTAGGTAAGGCGTTGAAAAATTTATATTAATTAACTGGCTCGTGGAAAAGCTATGGAAAAAGTTTTACTTGCATCTGTTCAACGTTTGCTCACACACACATATATAGTACATATACATATATATCTACTTACACAATGCAGAACTTGGCTTTATATGTGTATCTAGTGCGAAGAAACGAGTGAAAGGAAAAGGGAGAGAGTGAGAGAGAGAGAGAGAGAGAGAGAGAGAGAGTGTGAGTGTAAGTGCTCGAGGGGTGGTTCAAGTAGAAGGCAAGAAGCAAGAAGAACAACAATAAAACCCCCGGGTATAATTTGTCTTGGGTTTTCACCGACGCGACTAGCATAGATGGTATACTAGCGCCTTCAAGTTTTCCCATTATTATTATTAACACTTTCCTCCAACCGACAGCGGCCTACAAAGTATACGAAAAGGGGGCAAAAAGATGAATTCTAACCGATTGAAAAATATCTGCCTGCTTGACTCCTACGTATTATATATATATACATTATTTGCAAAAAGTTTCGAATCGTATATGCAAATTCAAAGGAACTTTAGTTATTTCAAAAATTTAATGAATTGCATTTAAAGTTATTAAAATTAGATTTATTTTTTTTTATTAACGTTTTACGAGTTATGTTTTACATTTTGTATTGTTTTATTTTTTTTTTTTTATTTATGCAATGAATTTTTCAAATATTTTCTACATGTTTCTGATGTATATGTTGTATGCCCCAAATATATTCAGATAAGAAACTTCATTTTTAACATTGTTAAAATATATATAAATATAAATTTTATATTAAATAAATAAAATTAATAAACATAATAAAATGATAATTTTTTACAATCTGTCATTAAATAATATATTATATTATAGTTTAATTATAATTTAATTTTTTATATATAATTAATATAAAAAAATTATATATTATATGTTATATAATTTAAATTTATATATAAATATAATTTATTAATTAATTACAGATTGGAAGAATATGATATACATGTAAGAAAAAATGAATTTAAGTAATTTCTTTTTTAATACAATTGAATTGTTTTTTTTTAATATTTATGATATGACAAGGATGAATCATTTCACGGAGATAAAATTTTAATGAAAATTTGCAAGAGCAATTCCAAACTTTTAACCTGTTGTGTATGCATTTCTTTTCTTTTTTTTTTTTTCTTTTTTTACTTTAGCTTATAAGAGAAATGATTTCTTAACTAGTTTTAGTGAGAGAATGTATAAAACATATTTCACAAAGAAATATATTTTCGGTAGAAAATGAACAAAGTTATTATATAGAATGATTCATGAAGAAACTTCATCAATTTCGGATATCACTTCTGTGAAGACATTTTCGGTCAAAAAGTTCATACGAGAACATGGCCTCCCTTTTTTCGAATGCTTCCATTACAATAACTCACTTTTTCGGACAGATAACTGGCAAACTTCTATTTTATACCTTCACGAATGTTACCGCACATTTTCAAAAGTATTTTCGCACTGTTACAGTTCCATATGTGATGTTCAAAGTTCAAAATACCCATTGACCATAAAGTAAAGATATCTGATTTCGGAAATTTCATTTTATCAAAATACAAAATTATTATACTCAGAATTGAAAACAAAATCGCAATATTTAATCCTCATATATAATATACATATATATTATTGATTATATTTAATTTATTTACATTATATTTAATTATAATTACAATAAATATAAAATATAAAAATAAAATATTAAAATAAAATATATTATATTATATTTTATTAATATAATTAATATAATTTAAAAACAAATTTGTATTATATTAAATATATAAAATTAATATAATAATATCATACACATACATATATAACATACATATGAAAATAAATTAAAATAAAAAATATAAAAATAAATTTCATATAGCAATAATATAAATAATAATAATAATAAAAAAAAAACATTTTTTTCTCGAATATAATGAATATTTACATCACAATCGTTTTTTGAATCACTATTATATTTTCCTTATTAAGAATGTACCTTCATAAATAAATGTACCATTAAGGTGATACCAAAAATAACATTCCAAATTAATGATCTTTTTTTTCATACTCATGTCATTATACATATGCACCTACGTATTATACATACATTCTCATTTTATACAGTTATTTTTCTTTTCTTTTCAATGTATTTCATTCTATAAAAAGACAGTACGAAAATGTTATTTAAGCCTTGCAGTAATCATCGTTCACTATGCACACACATTCACACACATACACACGGATATAAATGAAAAGGTATATTTATATTGAATAAACGAAGGACACACACGTTTTTAGTTCGGTCATCATAATCTTCAACGAGACAGGCAGAGAGATCGTTGTTCGTAATAATCGTCAAAGAATTCTTGAACATTAGAGAGAAGGTGGAAGTGGAGGTGGTGAGGTGATGGTGAGGTGAAATGAGGTGAGGTGGGAGTGAGATAGGTAGGAGGAGGAGGTAGCTGAATGAAGGACCATCATCTCTACTCGTGCCATTATACCATCGTTATCGTCCCATTTCCGTTAACCCCTTAACGAGACACCCTTTCATTTTCTCGATCATTAGGTATTACGTTCAAAGTTCCCAACGTGAATGGCTCGTCGAGAAGGAGAGATATCGTCATTTCTCTTGGCACGTATTTACGTGAAATACGCGATATGGAAAATGTTCCTTTAGGGAATGGCAGGAGGCGTATTGCTGTTGGTGGTAGTGGTGTGTAACGTGAAATGCCCAAGCCCTCCCCCTCAACCTCCCATCCGTCCTTTTAAAATTTTATACAAACGTTTTGCTCATATCGCGGAACGTAATTAAAAGTCAAATATAGTTCCCGTACCTATGGTACCTATATATATATATATATATATATGTGTGTGTGTGTGTGTGTGTGTGTGTGTGTGTATTTAACCCTTTATAACCCAATTATTTTTTTCGGCCTCGGGATAAAATAAAATGAAAAATATTTCCAACAAATGTTGCTGGGATTCCATTTTGTTCTCTTTTTTTTTTTTTGTTGATTTTGGTTTTGTATTTTTTTTTTTTTGTTTTTTACTTTCTTTTTCTTTTCTTCTATTTCATTTTTACATGAAACACATTTTTTTTCCTCTGTCGAAATCAAATAATTCTTGTTGAAACAATATTTTTCTGGTTTTATTCTATTTCCCCTTTATCAAATCCAATCCTCCCCCTTCTCCTCAAACACCCAAAATACGAAATCATTTTTTCAACGATAAAAATTTAACGTCTGTATTGTTTCATCGTATTAAACGTAACTTTGATTTTCATGAAATATTACCAAATTATTTTTTCACATTTTTATATTTCAATCGATAAATAATTTTTTCTTTTTTTTATACTGATAAAATATAAAATTACATTTTACTGGATTTATAAAGGATTGATATAGTAGTTCGTATTTATAAGTACAATATAACGATTATATTCACATAGTTAAAGAATTTTTCTCTCATGGTAAATTAACCCTTTGCACTGAAGGAGACCTTTTTATTCGCTTGAACGAACCATCAATTCGAGAACGATTTTCCCTGCATATTTTTGTGAATTTCTTAAAGCTATCTTCAAATGATTTCATACATAATTTAACATTTACAATTTTTATATTTAAACATTATACATTATACATTTATTGCAATGATTGTCGAGTTCCAAGTATCATCTAAAATGCATATATATTATGGTGAACCAAATGTTCGTATGTTTATTGTGTTGTTTGAAATAATGCACTTTTTTTGTAGTCAATAAAATTATTTTATATGCAAGTAAAATATTAATAAAAAAAAAAACTGTGTTAACTTTTGGTACATTTTGATATAACAGTATATATGACGTATTTAAAATTAAATATTAACAATTATTTTATATGTATGTATTATCGAACACATTCGTCAAACAATATTGCTATTTATTTATATTATTATTTCTAAAATTTAAATAAATATATTAAATTATATATAATATAATATATTATAATAACAATAATAATAATTATAATAATTATTAAATAATAATTATAAATATAATAATTAAATATAATATAATATAATTATTTTAACGAGAGTTATATGTACGCAAAATTAAAAAAAAATAAAGTAATAATAATAATAATAACAATATAACAAAGTTATTTTAACGAGGAGTTTTATGTACTCAAAAAAATAAAGAACAGTAAGAATAAAGAAAAAAAAGAAAAAACAAAAATATCATATGTGCAGATCACCCCCATTATTCAGCCTCATTCTAAAGAAATTTCCACTTCAAAAAAATAAATTTATATTACAAAAAAAAAATAAAATAAAATAAAATAAAAAATGTATATACGCTATAGTTACGCTAAGAGTAGTATGGAGGGAAATGGAATGAGAAATAAGGAAGGTCATTAAAAAGTCGACTATCGAGGGTGATGGGTGGTAGGTGGTGGGTGGTGGTTGTGGATAAAAATTTGGGATTCTTTAAAGGGCACTATCCGACTGCGGCGAGTGGTTTTAAAAGCTTCCGACAGATTCGATTAACGTACTTCTCCATTCCTTTCTCCCTTTTTCTCTTTCCCTTTCTCTCTCTCTCTCTCTCTCTTTCTCTTTCGAAACTCACCATCGAGAAGCACCGACCGTACGAGCGGGAGCCCATTTAGCTTGGAAAGTTATCTCGAGGAACTTTATCGGTTCGGAGAGTACTACTCCTTCCACCATTTCTCTCACTCTCTTTGTCTTTCTCTCTCTCTCTCTCTCTCTCTCTCTTATCCTTTTCCCTTCGTCTCTTTCTTTCTGTCTCTGAAGTATCCCTTTTTCCCTAACATCCCGTTACTTTCTAACATTCATTCGTTTCTTTCTTTCTTTCTTTCTTTCTTTCTTTCTATCGACACAGCTATTTACTCGCAATTTTTCAAACAGATAGAAAAAGAATTAAACGGGGTCAGTTAGCTGTAAGATTTCATGCACGTGGAAGAAAGTGTAGCAAAGAAAAAAAAAAGAAAAAAGATAAGGGGAACGAATGAATGAACTGAATTTGTTTTTTTTCTATTACGCAAAATTCTTCTTCTTCTTCTTCTTTATCTTTCTACTTCAATTCCTTGAATTATAGGATCCATTTTTAGACCTTTTCTCAACGTTTGTCTGAAAGAGCGTAAAAAGGGATGAATAGGGGTTGTTTCTATCGCTCTCTTTTCTCTCTCCTTCTTTTTGATTGCAACTGTTGATTCGTGTTTGTTTCATTAATTCTCATTCGAATATTAACTCATCCCCTTTTCTCATTGATACTCTTAGTGTTTTATATATAATATAAAATAAATTAAAGAAAGAAAACACCAAGGATGAAGAAAATAAATGAAAAATAGAAATCGAAAGCTAGGGATAAAATTTAAGAGGATTCCCAAAGAGATAAACAAAGAGAAAGAGAGAGAGAGAGAGAAAGAAAGAGAAAAAGGAGATGGATGATCGAGGAAAAATATTAATAGGACGCGTCCATGCAGAAACTCATTTTGAAAAAAGGGGGAAAAAACAATGAGACTCGTGGTAACAATGAGAGAAGAACTGGAAGAGATAACTCTCTCTCTCTCTTTCTTTCGACCGAGAAACCCGACTGGGTGAGTCGACCACGAAAAATAAAGGGAAATAAAAATACTAAAAGGGACTAAAAAGAAGAAAGATAGAAATAGAAAGAGAGAGAGAGAGAGAGAGAGAGGATGATGCGCGGTGATTAAAACGCGAAGAAAAAGGGAATGAGGAATGGGCGGGGGTGGAGAAGGGGGAATCGGAAAGTGCGACGAGTCCTCCCTTCACTTCCTTTTTTCCCCTTTCTTCACTTTTCTTCTTTCTCTTTCTCTTTCTCATTCATTTCCACTTGGCAACGAGCACTTTCGGATTTTCCTCTGTCCCCCCTGCCCCCTGTCCCCCCTCCTACTTCTCTATTTCTCCCTTTCTCTCGTCCTATCGAGTTTTGTCTCGCTTGTGAGAGCAAATTTTTTTTATCGTTCGTTCATTCGTTCGTTCGTTCGCGTGCACGTGAAAAAAAAGAGGGTAAGCTGGTTTCTTTCTGTATTATTTCGTTTTTTTTTCTTTTTTTTTTTTTTTTAAGTTTTTATTTCTTCACGAAAATCGTATTTAAATGTGGAAAAATGATAGGAAGAAAAAAGAAAGAAAATTTACGAGCAAATATATTTTATAAAACAGAGTATAGTAATAGGTGGTTTACATGGTACACTTGATTAATTTATTTATTAAATTAATATATTGATTTATGGAAAGGTATACATATTTTTTTTGTCTTTATTAATATTTTAATTAAATGGCTTATAAAAAGAAATTTTGTTTAAAATTATTCATGGAAGTAATAAATTATTAATATTTATTTATTATTTTTTTTTAAATAAATTTTTTCTAAATTATTTGTATAAATTTATTTTATAAATTATTTTATTTTTAAATTATATTATACAGTATATTATATATATATTTATTTATATAAATTATATATTATTATTTATTTTAGAAATTTATTTTTGTAAATATTTAAAATTTATTTATATAAAATTTTAAAAATATTCTTATAAATTTTTTATACTATTTTTTATATATAAATTTAATTTATAATTAATATTAATAGTATTACTATTAATACTTGTCGGATTAGTGTTTCAATATTAAATCGAATAATTATTTATAAACAATAAAATATATATTCTTACTCATATATATCGGTATATATATGTATATATATATATCGATGAAATAAATAAAACGGTTAGATATGGTTTCATAGTTGAAAGAATAGGATTTACGAAAAAAACGAATGATCGGGGTAAGAAAAAGGGTATCGGGAAGGAGTCCGGCGGACGTGGTCTCGAAAGTGGAAATAAAGAAAGAAGAAATTGGCCGTTCGAATGGTACCCGTGGGTACTACTGGGTGCGGATAAGGACGCTTTTAAATCGAGACAAAGAGTGGAAAAAAATAAGGTGCTCGATGGGCTTTTTATCGAGTGATTTGGTCAAGCGATTCCCTTAGGGCCGATAAGCTTCGATAGTCTATGCGAAAAAGAAAAGGGACTACTACTTTTCCGAGTTACGTTCACCTTCTTCTTACCAATCAACGCTATCTAACTCTTTCTCTCTTTCTCTTTCTTTCTCTTTCTTTCTCTTTCTTTCCTATTTCTACCACCATCATTTTATCCTTGTTTTCATGCCCTGTTTTATTTCTTTCCTTTTCTCGTTGTTACTTCTGTGTTTTTCTTTTCTTTTCTCTTTTACGTACGTTCCAATTTAATTGAAAAAAATCCAAGCGCGTTTTGCCCGATACTACAAATGCACAAAGTTACACGGACGAACCTGGCGGGGTGGGAGAGGGTGGTGGACGAAGGTAACAGGAAGGATAGTAAAAACGAAACGATATCGTTGGAGAGAAGCAAAAGGGTCGATCGATTTCTTCCCTATCTCGATTACAACACTCCCACTTCTTCGTCTCTCTCTCTCTCTCTTTTTCTCTTTTGTTCGTTCGTTGAATTTTTTGCTTATTAAAGCTAGAAAGAAAGAAAGAAAGAAACCTTGTCTCGCGATACCGAACGAAAATTATTTTGGAGTTCTGTCGTAAATTTTTACAAGCTTTCATCTCTCTCTTTCTCTTTCTTTCTTTTTTTTTTTTTTTTTACTATACTCGGTTCGTTCGTTCGTCCGTTTTCTTTTTAGAAGACCCCGCAGAAAGAAACGTTGAAATTTGTATCCAGTCTCAATTTTAAGAGAGAAAGAGAGGGAGAGAGAGAGATGAATAGGGGGAAGGGGGGAACCTAAGGTATTTTTCTAGTTACCTCAGAGCTTTTTCGTTTTAGTCTAGCGCGATGAGCGAGAAGATAAAGAAGTAAGATAGACTCTTATAGGATGAAATTGCTTTTCTAATCGAGGAGTTTTCCTTCCTTTTTTTATGTATATATATATATATAAATTCGAAGGAAGATCTTCTAACTAAAACGAGAAATGGAAAGAGAAAGAGAGAAAGAGAATCTCGAAGGCTAACGAGGAAATCGTTGGTGGTAGAGCTTAAAGTACTATGTATATTAAAGTACTATATATAGTAGGAGTAAGATTAGAACATTAGATCCAAACTATAGGACTCTCTCTCTCTCTCTCTCTCTCTTCCTCTTTGGAAAGAAAATCCTTCGAGTATGTATTATACCTGAAACTACCTAAACTACCAAACCAAAAGTTTGCAAATGTTTGGGAGAAGTTAATGTTGTTCATTCAGAAAATCAAAATATTTATAAACGAAACACGAACTACTTGAAAAGTAATCTTTAAACTAACTTCATTATAATAATAATAATTATTATTATTATCTCATCGTTAATTGTCGTTGTTTGAAAGTTTGGAGTCTAGTGGAATAGTTTCGTTAGTTCTAAATCTCATTCAATTTGTGTGTAATATTTAACCCATTTGCATCACATGGAAATATAGAAAAAAAGGCCCATATCAATGAAAATTTTTTATTATATACATATTTAGGTGTAAAATTATATAAAAGTAAAAAAAACAATCATTTTTCAGTATTATTTCTTAGAAATTTTGGTAATGTCATAATATTTGAAATGTTGGATGCATATAGGCACTTCACAATTCGGTGCTTGTCTCTGTGATCTTATACTGTTAGGGAGTGTGTGTTATTTTATTAATTACATATTTGGATTTAATGCCGAACGCAATTGCGTATATATACGTTTCAGTGATAGTGACTAGAAAAATTGAGCGTTTATGTATACGCTTATGATGCAAATGGGTTAACGCGATGAGCACCACGTGAGTATTTACGTAAATCTTCGTCAGGCCACGCGTGGCGAAACGAAAAGTTTGAGTAATTGAACGTCAGGTATCGGTGTTTGACATAGCCTGAACGTGAAGTTCAGTGTCAGTCACTTTTAACTGACGTGGCACTCAACGTGTTAAACTTGAACAAAGTATGTATTTATTTAAATATACTTACAATAGGGTGCTTTGTACTTTCCCTTTAACTTATTCATTTCCTGGAAATGTGATCGTTCGAAACTACCATTCCCCCTTACCCCACTATATATGTGTATCTCGAAATTTCACGTTCGTGGAAGTATATCGTTGATGGTACACAGATTTCTTGGAGTCACCTAAACTTAAGAGTAAAAAAAAACGATTAAGAAGAAAAGGAAGCAGAGAAGGAAGGAAGGAAGGAAAAAAAGAAGAAGAAGAAAAACGTTAGTCGAAAGATGGTAGTACGTTTAACGACGAGATTAGAGAGTTAGATTCCCCTGGAGCAGTGAATGCACCACCACCACCAGCACCATCACCACCACCACCACCATGTTATAGTATCTTCCTAAGAAAAATCTCAGACGAAGAAGCTACTCGCCATTTCTCTCTTCCTTCTTCTTCTTCTTCTTTTTCTTTTCCTCTTGTCTACTTTTCTTCCTCCAGGGGAAAATCTTTTTCTCTAATCTGGTAACTGGTGGTTTCCTCGTAAAAATCGAGAACGCCTTCTTTCGTCGACTCTACTTTCCTATTTACATTTTTTATTATTTGTTGTATTTTATTTTCTTTTCCCTCCTCTTTTTTTGTACTTTATAATGGTCTGTAGTTAAAATCTTAATCGATCGATATTAAATGCGATAAACAAGGAATCTTGGGTGGTTCCCCATTAAATCATTTGCAGGGAAGCTGGACATGGCAGATTGGTGGAAGGTGGTTGTGGTTATGGTTGTGTCTTAGAAGGGTTGATGGGGTTTGGTACCATTAAATCTATCAATAGTTTAAACATAGTAATTTATATATTGTTAATGGTTAATTGAACGAATTAAACGCATTGAAAGATACTCGTTACCTTCACACACACTCACAAACACTCTTCCTCCTTCTCCTGCAACTTAGCTTATGAGTAACTTTTTCGCAAAATATATGTATATATATAACATTCTATATAATTAATTTAAATATATAATAAAAAATTATTGTGTATACTGTATATATACATATTAACACGAACTCACACACACACAACTTTCTTCCTCTTCCTTTTCCACCTTAGCTGTTATCCAACTTATGAGTAACTTTTTCGTAAAATAAATATAATATTAAATATAATTAATTTAAATATATAATAAAAAAAATTAATATATATATTATAAATTGTATAAAATTAATATGATAATATATATTTTAATATATATGTATATATTATATAATTAATATAATAATATATATTATTATATTTTATATATAATATTATGTTTATTATTATATATATATATATATAAGTATTAAATATTTACTATAGGAAAAAAAAGACAAATATCAATGATTATATACGTCTATAAAAAATATTTATTAAAAAAGTAACTTTTTCAGTGAGATAATTTTTCTCTATTGGTGTTAATAAAACGGTTTCACGATGAAAAAAAAAAGAAAAAAATCAAAGTTCTATCCAAGCTTGATATGATGGGGTGTGCTGGGAAAAAATGAAAAGAGAAGAGAGAGGGTGAATGAGAGAAGTGAAGGAAAGGGAAAGAGAAAGGGCTTTACTATCAAGAAAGAGATTTTCCCTGTAAGCCTTCGGCGGCGTGAAGGTGCGTGGTTATGGGCTGTAAGAAAGACAGTGTGGGAGGAGAGAAAGTGGGATGGTGAAAGAGTGGGGGGGGGTGGCTCGAAGTGGTGCTGGTGGTGGTAGTGGTCCATTGTTTAACTTGATAAATGAAGTAGCCAAGCGCAGAAGCTCAACGCGCTCGGCTTGGTACACAATGGCAGGCGATATATTGTTCGGGAGTTAATTCAATGCTGGAAACTCTCTGCCAACCTAACAGGTGCGCAATATACAC
Organism: Polistes dominula; assembly: GCF_049000335.1. Lineage (NCBI taxonomy): Eukaryota > Metazoa > Arthropoda > Insecta > Hymenoptera > Vespidae > Polistes > Polistes dominula. The sequence continues at coordinate 3,238,903 of NW_028300915.1, forward strand.
CTCTATGTATATGTCAGTAAATAAATAAGTAAGTGAGTGTATGTGGAGGGGAAGGGGATAACTCATTTTGTCTTTTTTGCGTCTATTAACTAACGTTCGTGTGAAATCTTTCGAACCACCCCCACGCTCACCTCTACCCTTTTTTCTCGTATCCATCGAGATTTCGTATTGTTTTTTCTTTGAAAATAAAAAAATAAATTAATTAAATACACACATGTGTATCAATATTATTTATGAGTATGTCAGTTGCCAATGGTGAGACTAATGGGAATAAAAAAAAAAAAAAGAAAAAAGGAAAGGGTTTCTTTTTCAAATCGTGTTTACTTCCACTTCCGTAGTCGCACCTTTCAATTTTTCGCCCTTCTTTTCGTACTTTCTTTTTCTTTTCTTTTTTCTTTGTTTTGTTTTTTTTTTTTTTTTTTTTTTTCTATTAAATCGAGCAACCCGCTAACTCTCGTACTCGCTGCGAAGAATTTCAATTAGAAGAAGAGAAGCCAGTAACCGTGGGAGGGTACGCGTTTTCCTTGTGTTACTTTTATCCTACTTTTTTTTTATTCTTTTTTTTTTTTTGTTTGAGCAGCTAGTGCTTTTACTTGATAGTGAGAACGAAAAAGTACAATTAACTGGAGAACTTAAAAAAAAACGACTTCTTTTTCTATTTCTTCTTCTTCGTCGTCCTCGTCTTCTTCTTCGTCGTCCTCGTCTTCTTCTTCTTCTTCTTTTTCTTTTCTTTGCTTTTTTTTTTTTTTTTTTTACCACAACTACTAACCCTTTTGCTCTTCACTACAATCTACGATTTTATCTGAAATCTATAGTATCCGTTTTCTCCTAGATATTTTCCATTCAGTGAAGTAATTGGAATGTTGCGGTTAGGTACCCCCATTAGGAGAAAAGGAAACGAGAAAAGAAACGTTAGACCGTTAGGTTTTATATTATACTTAAATTACTATCCCTTTTGATAATCTGATCTATCTTTTTCTAATATACAATATATCCGATTAAAACGTCTTAAGATTATTTGAAAAAATAAAAGTGAATTTGATTGCGAAAGAACAAAAATAAAAATAATGCTCATAAATATTCAATCTTACAAACGTAATATTTGATTTACTTTAAAATGATTTTAATTTTTTTTTGTAACTATATATACGTATATTTATAATACAACAAAATATAATTATTATTATATTTTAGTTAAATTTAATTTTACATAATTCTTGCATTTGTTGCATTATGTTATTTTGTGTTAAAGTAATTCAATTGGTGCATAGTATAATGTTTGCATTCAAGTTTGGTTTCAATGATAATAATAATTATTATTACGTAGACAAAGTAGATGTATAATTAAACAAAAATTATTTTAATTAATTTTAAATATAATTTAACCTTTTGACACTCGAAACCTTTTTTGTTTGCACAACCCAGCAACTCGAGACGATTTCAGCCAAATTAGAGAAACATTTTACATGTACAATACTTTAAAGTCATTTATAAACAAACAAACGTATACAAATAATCAAATTTCACCAATTTATTTATTTTTCTATCAAAAACAAGAAAATTTGAGAAATATTATACTCTGTAATAAGTTTTGGTAAGATATTTCGTAAAACCATATCCAAGATGCATCCTAGGTGTTTATTAGAACACGTATCAGAATAACATGTAACTTCCCACCTACCTCCAGGTGTATTACGATCAGAGTAAACTTTAAAGTCCCTTTTCAACCCTTTATGTTTATCTGAAAAGAAAAATCATCACAAATCGTAAATGAGCAGTTATAGTAACAAAAGTTGCCACTTAAATTTGGTGCTAATTCGGCGCCACTCGAGTGCAAAGGGTTAACATAATTAAATTGTCTAATCTACATTTCTTTCTATTTTTCTTTATGATCTTTCCTAGCAACTTGTCAAAATTCTATGTACCCAAAATGAAAAACGAGAATCCCATTCATTTCATTATTAAAACCGCATTTCTAATGAAATATTATTTGATAATTTCACACACTACCAACTCGTCGTAAAGTTTCATAATACGTTGAATATATATATAAGGGAAATAAGAATAAGTGAAAGAAACCCTCCTCCCTTTTCCTTCCTCTCTAGCTCCACCTTATTCGTAGTTTTCGTCGTAGTTATGTGGGCCGAGAAGAAGAGCAAAGTTGTTCCGTGAATAAGCGAATGCAAAATAGGGTTGGCCCGTGCAATATTTTGCGAATTGCGAGCGTCGGGTCGCGTTTCTTAGATACTAAGAGAAGAAAACCTTAGGAAGAGAGAAAAAGAAAGAAAAAAAAATAAATAGTCGAAAGAAATAAAAAAGAGAGAGACACCAATCGTCGTACCTCGTCACGAACGAAACTTCCGCGTATTACGAGCGACCTTTAGGTGGATTAGGTTAGACAATCGTAAAGTGAAAATCTACCTCACCCCCACCCCCATCCCTTCTTGCATCTCTCTTTCGAAACCTTTTACTTCTTTCTTTATTTTTTTTCTTCTTCCTCTGTTACTGCATATATATAGATATAGTTAATGCATACGAGTCCTGACCTTTGTTTTTCATTTCTTTTCATAATTCTATGTTACAATTCGAATACATACAAGTTTCAAATTTATTTCTTTTTATTTTTATTTCCTTTTTTTTATATTATTTATCATTAGCCCTTTTGCTACGAGCGTGTTTTCTGCAGCGTTACTTCTACTGTACGGGTTGCTAATACGTGCAACATCGAAACTGCACTTTATATTTTTAAGTAATTTTGTTACTAATATTAACTGTTTTTAATTGAAAGAAATAAAACACTAAAATTACACGTCCATAATGGGATATTTGATGTTCTATAACTGCATATGTTCATTGTATGTAAAATACACGGCATTTTATGGAAGGCCACTATAGTGGCCCGTAGTAGCGGAAGAGAAAGAGAGGGAGAGAAATCCAAAAAAGATATTATAAAGAAACTATGGTGTTGAGTATTCCAAAAAAAACAAATAGAAGTGCATATGTACGTGCATATGTGTGTATGTATAGGTATGAGATCATGAATCAGGGTAAAATTCAGACGTCGCTCGATGACTAATTGCAAAGCTCGAAATCGTTTTCTACGGAGTAGATAGGAACGAAAAGTTGAGGGATTTTCGTTCCCCTTATATTCCTTTCGGCGGACTTCAATTGGTGCTCGGAAGTGTTTTCTAACGCTGGAGACTTATTAACCGTAAGAAAGAGAAAGAAAGAGAAATAGTAAGAGAGAGAGAGAGAGAGGTTCTTCCTGGTAACGCTATTTATAAAATTAAACCTAAGTTCCTCTCGTCTTTTACGTCTTTCTCCCTTTTCTCAGTGTACGTTTAACTCCCTATATCTTCTTGGGGTTCTTCCAATGTGAGCTCTGAGCAGTTCATTCTCTCCTTTGGTGTAATCTCCATTCGTTCGGCTCCTCGTTTCACGCTCAACGCTCGGTACCGTCCTTCTGTCCTCGAAAGATAGAAAGAGAAAGAATAAGAAGAAGACGACGACAGTGTCTGGATTAAAATAGAGAGCTGGAATAGTAGTGAAGATCCGCTTCACAGTGACGACGGCGTTATGGTCATATTGTCAGCCAGTAGCATAAGTATGGAGAAATAGTTTCATCTTTCTACTTGACTCATACTGGTAGTTGGTAAGTATCTATCTATCTATCCAAGAGTATTCACCTTCTCTATCTTTCTCTCTCTTTTACTCAGGTATTTGTAGGAAGATCGTTGCAAGGCACGGGTTGATCTTAGAAGTTATGCCAGTCGGAGTCGTAACTCTCTTAACTCTCGCGAAGAGCCGCTAAAATCTTACGACGAACGTTAAACCGTACCAACCAACTTACCTACCTACCTATACCTACCTATGTCTACCTATACCTACCTATACCTACCTACCTACTTACTCTACCTAGTCTACTCGTTCGCAGCTTCGATAATTTCTGCTGAAGGGGCAGTAACATTTCTTCTGTCGTACTTACTTGCTTGCTTGCACCAGCATCAAGGGTTTGCAGTAGCAGTAGCAGAAGTAGAAGCAGAAGGAGCAGCATGAAACATCACCGGATATCGTCTGGCTATAATTAAATCGACGAACTCACACCTCGAACATATTTGACTCTTCTTCTTCTTCTTCTTAATATTATTATTATTATTATTATTATTATTATACACGTCTTCTTTGAAACATCGAAATTCTGTTAGACTTTCTCTTCTTATAACGTCCTCTCCAAATAATATCCCGAATTTTCTGCTTCGTTTACTTCAGAAGGAAAAGTAAGAGGAAGAGGAGTAGGACTACTTTTGCCCTTTTCTCTCTTACTCAATTCGTTCGTTCATTCACTCACTCTCCATAGCGTTCATTCGTGAAATTTGCATCTCCGTTCGAGCGAAGTGTAATTCGTCGCAACGCTCGAGGTGACAATTAATTCCCGAGGATCCTTTCCAGCCGAATTTTACCCTATTACATATTCAGACCGTATCCTCGACGATTGCCGTTCGTAATCGGAGCAAGTTCCTCTCTCTATCTTTTTCCTTCTCATTGGATAAGAAAGAAACGAAATAGAGAGAAAGCGTCAAAATCAGAAGATAATATTTAATGAACCGTTAAGCGGCCAGGGTATATGCTTTACCGGTTATTATTAGAACGGAAAGGTAATTATCTTAGTGAACGAGCATTCTGCTTGCTAGAATTGCACATAGAGAACTGGACGAGCTAGTGGGTTTGTTCTGGGGTAGTATAGGGTGCTGGGGGAGAAGGGAAAAGGAGAAACAGAGTTTACGGTTTCAACGGCACGCCCGATTCTCTTCTCTCTCTCTTCTCTCTCTGTCTCTTTCCACTTGCTTCTGTTTATGACAGTGATGGATGCGTTTGCTGGTAATTCATCATATACCTTTTCTCTCTCTCTCTCTCTCTTTCTCTAATAACGAAACCGAAACGATGCGTTCCATTTCCCCGTTGGCCTCTCTATTTCCCCATTGGTGTGCTCGAATAAACAACAGATCGTTCCTAACCGCGGTGTCTTTTCGGTCCTTTCCTTTCATCAGGTTAAGGGTGTTGGGTTTTCCTTGAAGATTTTTTATACCTCTGACAGAGGATACTCCTTGAAGGATAATCTCACCTATATCATACGATTTGTTCTCGTCCTCTTCTTTTTCTTTCTTTCTTCTTCTTTTTGATGTTGTTGTGTGTTTGGTAAAATTATTTTTGATTACCGGCAAAGTTTGTTAATCTGAAATTATTTCGTTTGAATTGTTTGAAAAAGGATTATCAATCGGTTGTTCTTCAGAAAATACATAAGGTGTATTACACGAATAGAAAAAGAAAAAAAATGTCAAACAACGTTAGTCTAAGTCTTTTGACTTGTTGGAAGAAAAAAATAATTGGATGAGAATAAAAAGTTTAAATTGGTGGAATAGTTTTGAAAGCACGATGCAACGAATCGTTTTGTGGTGTAAACGTTAGAAGGGTCGCTGATTCCAAGTGTGGTTCTTAGAGATAGGAGAAGAGAGAGAGAGACATTGCATCGAATTAATGTCTGCTATCCAGACGTCTAACCTCCTTAGTTCGGATTAGTACCGACACGGATGGCGTGTCATTGGAAAGCAGGATTCCCCCCCCCTTTTATCCTAGACACATTCATCCCTTCCTTTCTTACCTTTACACACAAAACCAAAATAAGAAGAATAAGAATAAGGAGAAGATTCTCGAGAGATTTGATCCCACACGATTTAAACTTAACTTACGTTTACAAAAAAGGGCGTTACCAACACACCCGTTTTGTTACATTTTTTTTTCTCCCTTCCTAACACTCTCTACTCTACTTTACTTTTTTTTTTACTATACCATAGATATCTGTCTGAGTGTGTGGGTATGCGTGTATGTGTGGTGTGTTAGCGTAACCAGTCCCAGTGGCCGCGACAACTTAAGCCTGGAATGCAATTTTTATTAGAGACGACGTAGCACGTTTTCTCTACTGGCTTAGCTCGTCACGTAATCTTTCAAAGATGGGCTACAGAAAGGGAGGGGAAGGGATAAAATGGGAAAGAAGAAGAAGAAGAAGAAGAAGCCAAAAAAAAAAAAAAAGAAAAAGAGATAAAACAGAAGGACATGAAAAGGGTAAGAGGTTACATTTCGCCAGTGGAGGAAAAGCTTGCTACCAAACACCACACACACACACACACACACACACACACACATTCACGCACGTATGCACGCATGCACGTAGATACGTGCGAGAAACTTTAATGCCACGATATTCATCCGTGTGAATTATTCATTTCTTTCTTCCTTTTTATTTTTTTTTATTTTTTGCCACCCGGTTAGGACTACTAGGACGAATACGACCCTTTTTTTGTCTCCCTGCGTTATTTCAAATTTTTCAGATTTTTTCTTCAACCCTACCTTCCTTCCACCTTACTCCCCGTTAAATTTCTCATTCTCTTCCTTTTATCTTTTTTTTCTTTTTCCTTTTTTTTCTCTTTTTTTTACTCGCGAACTTTGGAAGGGATGAACGGGGGTAAAGTTAGCTAACGTCGAGCCCTTTTCGTTGTACGAATTAAAACTGTAACTCACGAATAATTTTTCTTTTTGTTTGAAATCCCTTTTTTGTTATTTCCATATTGTTTCCGTCGTTTGTCGTTTTATTCTCGAACGATTACGAACGAGATCGATAGCTGTGGGAGGAGGGCAAGGGGTAAAGGGTGAAGGGGACGAACGACGGGGTCGTTTTACGCGAGAGCGAGCGTAAATATCGATGCAACTCCGGTTCAAAAGTATTTACAGATTTGTTTTGTCAAATATTGCCGCGACACGCGGTTGGTTGCTGGATGTATATAGTACCAATCAGAAAAAAAAAGAAAGAAACGAAAAAAAAAATGAAATAAAAAATACAGAAAATGTAAAACAATAAAATTGGGGTGATAACAAAAAAAAAAAAAAATGCAATCAAAGTATTCCAACTGTATTTTTATTACGTCACTTTTTGGTGTGTTGCTACGGGGGTCTTCTTTTATTTATTTATTTTTTTCGGTGTGTGTGTAAGTGTGTGTGTATAAATATTTCATATAATATAAATTCGTACGTAAAACGATTGGATTTATTTATATCAAAATGCATATGATTTGGTGATTTTGGAATTTTTTTCTATTCAGTTTTTTTTTTTTTTTTTTTTTTTTAATCCAAGCAGCTTCTCGTAAACGAACCCCCATTGATTTCTTTTTTTCAAAGGAATAGGAGAGAATAGAAGAGACTCGTATAAAGTTTAAAAAGCAGACACGAAAAATGAACCGATTGTGTTAGTCGAGAAATAGTTGGTCGTCCCTGTAAACGAAAAAAGGGGTTTCGATGTTCTCTCCTCAATCAAAATTCGAGAGAGTGTGTGTGTGTGTGTGTGTGCAGGATTCTGCGTGAAATCATAGTGCAACGGAGAACAATGACGATCCTGGCACGCTTGAAGGAATGCCAATACACATAAGCTATATCAACCCACCGCCGTCATTAATTTCATTGATTTGTGACGCGAACAATCGATTCTCTACCACCCACCTCCTTGTCCACTTCTCTTCATCCCTACCATTATCGTTAGGAAACTCCATTTTGTATTATTTAAAGGATTAGAATGTGTTTTTAAACGTTTATTATATTTTTGTCTGATGTTTATATAAAATAAATTACAACAATTTATTTTATATATCGTGGGAGAATTTATTTTTTTTATCAATTAATTATTAATATTTTGTTGATTTCAGTTATTGTGACAATTATTTTACACGTTTATAGATAATTGGAATTAATCGATTAGTCTCGATTTATTTAATATATTTTTCAAAAGGTTTATATTAAATTTAAAAAATATTAATTATTAATATTTTGTTTAATTAATAACCCGTTATAATTATTGACATATTTACAGGTATTTGTTTTCTTTATTGTAGTACCTACTTTCTATTCTCAATTACTGTTACATTAAAATCATTAATTGTATCATTTATTTCATATTAAAATTATTAATATTATAAAATAATTAATAAAGTAAATATTTTATAAATAAATACATATATATATATATATATATATATATATATATATATATATATATATATATATATATATATTTTTTTTATTTATTTTGAGTAAATTCATTACAGACACATTTTTATAGATAAATAATATTTAATTAGAGAATCATAATTTTGTTTTGTTTCAATTTTTTTTTAAACTACTTTGCGTAAGATCTCTCAAATTAAAGTCATAAAAAGTTTTTTTTATTTTAAAAATAATTTTTTTTAATAAGAGGTTTCTCTTTGATAACAAGAGTAAGAAGGAAATCCCTTTTTTCGTAAGCTAAACAAGTATATAATTATGTCCCTGTGTCTTTCGTCCAAGAGTAGTGTAATGGACATTTCCAATTAAATCTCTTTCTCTCCTTTTGTACGGTGAATATCTCGCTGACGTTTTTCATACGACACGTCGTTAAAAAATACGTGAATCAGAGTAGTAGTGATATCAAAACGTCGTGTTTGTCGTCATCATCGTCGTCACCGTCACCGTTGTCGTCGGATGAACGAGCAAAGGGTAATAATAATAATAATTATAATAATAATAATAATAATTCGAGCACGAGAAATGAGGAAACACATACCTACACATACATAGCATACACACACACACACACACACACAGTTGGCTAACACATAACTCGAACGTGAATCATAAATAATACGCTTTTTTAACAAACTAACGAAATACCAAAATTGAATATAAATTGAAATTTATTCGAATAGAAATAATTTTATTATCTTGATAATAATAATCATTGTGTTGGTATTTAAACATATATGTACAATTTTATTGAAATAAATTCTCGAACAAATTGATCAAACAAATGTTGATTTTTTTTTTACTTATTTTCTCTATTTTTATTTTTGTTTTTGTTTTTGTTTTTGTTTTATAATAAGATTAATTCGAAACTTTATTAAAAACCCTTTTTATTCTATCATTGTTCATTAAAGGTTATTGGGATCGGAGGTACGTGATTGGACTGTTGGGTACTCTATCGTGATAATCGAATTCATTAATTACGAACGAACCGATTACACTCGTTTAAATACATTTTCATGTAATTTTGCTCTCACGCTTTAATGGACAACCTAAGTTCTATTATAGGTACATTCATATATATAGATATATATGTAGTTTCTATTATAGAAGACCATTTACTCGAGAGTACGTCTTTCTAATAAATCACGTCTTGCTAATCGCACCGACTAACGTTTTAGGAGAATCCTACTAATGACGCTAATGACACCGCACCCTAATTACGCGACACGCCGTTCCGTGTGTTTCGAATTGGAACGGAACACGAGATTCACTCGTTCAGGCTTACCTATTTTTTTTTTTTATGTATGTCATTTTCCTCTTCCCTCCCATCCCCCCCTCAGCCACTTCCTTCTTCTCCTCGATTACCTTTTCTTCATGCTTCTCGTCTTCCGTTCAGTTCTTTCAGTTCGTTTTTTATTTTTTTTTATTTTCCTCGAGCTTACTTGGATAAGTATCAACCTTGGTTCTTATCAAAGACGTTTTATCTTCCCTTACCCCCACCAACCCAGTTACTTTCTCGAATTAACTTTTTTTTTTCTCCACCACCACCACTTGGAAAGAGGATGCTGCTTTTTTTCTTCCTCTCTCTCTCTTTTACCCTTTTTTTTTATTTAACTTAGCTTTCTTTTTTACCCTATCATAACACAACTATTATATTTATCTAGCGTATTAATCGAGGACCCTTTAACGTTTTCTCGTGTAAGACAGATTTCCTTAGTTATTAAATTTCATTAAAGTTCGCAATTAAAAAGGGTGCTACTACCCTAGGCGATATATTTGTTTTTTCTTCCAAGCCCCTTTTTTTGCCTAACGCCAAAGCCGAACCTTTTATTCTTACACTTTCTGTCATTCTTTTACTTTCTTACTTTTTTTTTTGCTTTCTGCCCTTCGTTAATTTCAACCGTAAAAGAAAACTTTACAACCTTGTTCGTTTGTTCTTCTTTCTCTCTTTATGCGAATAAAGAGTAAAACAGAATTAAAAAACAAAGAGAGAGAGAGAGAGAGAGAGAAAGAGTAAAAGTTTCCACCCCCAAAAAATACAAATAAATAAAATTGAATAAAAAGGAAAACAATAACAGAAAAAGGGTAGGTGGTGTAGGAGACGATGAAACCTTCATTTCCGTGACTTTAATCGATAAAATTAATACCAACAGGAAACGATATTACTTTCGTTTTCGTTGTCGACGAAACGAATTGCGTGCAATATCATCGCGAAAAAAAAGGGGGTGTAGAAGGTTAGTTGAAGAGAGGTGAGGGTGTTGTGGGAACATGATAGTACAAACGAAACAAGACAAAAAATAATTACAAAAAGTTTGATGAAAAATGTCTATATAGACGAAGGTATCAATTTCGTTTATTTTAAATGGAAGTCAATTTTGTCAACTATGATTGGCCAGAGAAACAACAACTATATATTACAAATAATAATAATAATAATAATAATAATTAGAAAAAAAATAATAATAAACAATAGCGAGGAGTAGTAGGATGAAAGGAAGAGAACTATGACGACTACGACAAATACGACGACAACGGTGATAAAGGATAATGGTTATCGTAACGTTTCGGCCTTTATTACGTTTCGATCGTGCCCCTGTAATTGAACCATTATTACCTGTACATGTATATATATATATACATATACATATCGAATAGCAGTTATCATCGAGAAATCGTCGGGAGTGCACAAGTCCAATTAGTATTTGCTATATACGAGTCTGGATGGTTGGTTGTTTATTTTTCTTTTTGTCTTTCTTTTTTATTCACGTGCCGTGGGAAAAAAGTATCCTGACGAATATCATTTGATAATTTTTTTCTTTTCTTTCTAAATTATTTATAATAATTTTATATAATAAATATTATTAAAAAAATATATAAATTATATTTAAAAAAAAGATATATTGAAATATATAACAAATTTATATTATTTTTGATATATAAATATAATATAATACATATCTATTAATATAATATATTTATATTAAATTAAATTATTAAAAATTATTAAAAATTATTATTAAAAATATATTATTAAAAAAATATATAAGTTCTATTCTAAAGAAAAATATATTAAAATATATATATATATATATATATATATATGTAAACATATTGTAATCCTATTATAAATAATATATATATTTCTACATGACAAGAGCAAAAAAAAAAGAAAACTATAAAGGTAAAAAGGAAAGGAATAAAATGTGAAGGTAAATGGTTAGAAATGCTTTTCAAAGTCCACTAGAGAAATTCGTGCATTTTTATATAAATGCGTAGGACGATGATAGCAACCTCCCTCTCAATAGACGGAAAAGAAGTAAGAGTAGGTGAAAGAGGGAAGAATTCTCTGAGAAGCTCGATTTTCAGAAGCTTTATCGAGTTTGGAAGATTCGAAAGGAGTCTTCTCCTCCGACAGGTCCCTTTTCCTTCCTTCCTTCCTTCCTTCCTTCCTTCCTTCCTTCCTTTCTCTCACTCTTTTTATATCCTTTCTTCTTTTCTTCCTTTATTACTGCTGCTTCTTTACCTGTCAGAACACGACAAAAGTCCGTAAAATTAAATATTGATTTTGTTTGTCGACTAGAATAAGAAGAAGACGAATAGTGAGTCAGTTCACCGCGACTTATTTCTACGAAGCAAGCAAAAGGATACGAACTTAGGATGAGAATAAGAATGAGAGGAAAAATAGAAAGTAAGGGAAAGGGGTTGGGGTTGGGGTGGAGGGGTTGGAAGATTCTACTTCTCGTTCTACAGAGTTTATCGCTGATTCCAGTCGAAAATCCACTTAGGGCAACTTTAAAGGACCCAAACCTAAGGTCTACTACTCTTTTATCAAACTGAAAACGATTTTGATCTACCCTATTTTTTGGTTGTTGTATTATTTTCATTCGTTTGTCTTTTTCTTTGTTAAATATCCTTTTACATATTAGAAAAGAACTTTTCACTCTCTCTCTCTCTCTCTCTCTCTCTCTCTCTCTCTCTCTCTCTCTCTCTCTCTCTCTCTCTCTCTCTCTCTTTCTCTTCCTGTTGAATTCGAACAATCAACTATGGAATTCATCGTGGCTTTTCGAACTTGGCGTAAATTAGAACCTTCATACGATCTCACTCGCACAAACTCACTCATTCTATCTCTATCTCACTCTCTCTTACACTGACATTGTCACGAGTCTTTCAAAATTCACGACACGAGCCTAACGGGCAGCTGGAATTTCACTAAAATTCCTGGCATAGTAGTTACCCGCGTGAGAACCCTCCCGGGGTAATAATGAAAGCACATCAGTTCGTAAGTTAATTAACGTATCGGATCGATTAATCACCCCCTAAAGAGTTTCTACGGTGTTTTATTCAAACTTAACTCAATCGTAAATCGTATCTAATCTTTTCTTGATTTTTTTCTTCCTTTTTCTTTTTCTTTTTATACCACTCATTTATATACTTTACTCAATTATGGTACAAACGTAGAAATTGTGGGGATGGTTGGAGGTAAGGTGGATTTATTTCTTTTTTTTTTTTTTATCTAAGTTGACCTATCTCAAAGTTCAGATAATTTATATCTTATCACGATGTTTAAATGTTATATTCTTTCTTACCTGTTTTTTTACGTTTCTTTCTTCTTCTTCTTCTTCTTCTTCTTCTTCTTCTTCTTCTATTTCTCAAGGTTGTCATCGTATTGGTAAAAAATATATGCTTGTGTAAACCCTGTTACGAGTATGTATATGTACATATATGTATATATACACCTACGTGATAGCTTTATTCAGTGACGTTGTTACCTCAGAGCGTAAAACGACACTTGAAGAACAAACTCGTGGCTTTCGGTTCTAACACCACGTCTACTTGGATACCTAACCTACTCAGTTAAACTTGGACTTGTCGTCTATCATCTAACCTTCTTTCTTACCTTTCTTTCTTTCGTGATATGTGAAAACCGTGACAGACTACCAACCAAATGCATTTCTCTTTTCTTCAATTTGAAAGGTTTATTTTCGCAACGATAGTAAACGCATTCAATCCTTTCGAATGGGAAGTTTACAGGTTGCTCTCAATACCTCATGAAAAGTCGGGTTCTTAACACTGAACTTCGAATTGAATCCTTTCTTTATTTCTTTTTTTTTTTTTTTACAGTCCTTTAAAGTGTTGCTTCTCAATAATTTATTTCAAGGTGTTTACTTCGATTGGACATTATTATTTGATTTGGTAAATAATTTTGTAGAACCTTTTCTTATGTTTAACATTAACAAAAAAAAGAAAGCTAGCACGTAGGTGTATATATGTAGAATGACATATATAGAAACATATATACCCGTAACAGGGTTTACACAAGCATATATTTTTCACCAATTAATGTTAAACATTAACATTAAACATGACCAATAGTAAAAATACTTTTTATTGAATCAAGTATTATTATTATATAAATATAGTACATTTTTTTGTTATGCAGACATATATATAGTTAAACATTTTGAAGATGAAATTGTTATACATGAACTTGAGATATGTTTAATGTTAACTATGAATATGTTATAATTATTTCCAAATGATTCAATAGAAAAAGGATGAATTAAAAGAGAGTAGGGGGAAATTACAGAACGATTTTGAGAATAAAATGAGAAGGATGATGGTGAGGAGGAGGAGATGCAATTCGCACGTGAATGAGCCGAAGTCTCGTTCTCGTATAAGGATTTGGCAAATTTCCCATTTTCAACATTGCTATAGTCATTTCCAAGCCAAAAAACCACGAGACAGTATTTCTCATCTCACCTATTACGTCATTAACGTTGACGTACCTTCCATGTGGATTCTAAATTAGCCCGTTTTTGTTTCTACCTTTATCCTTCGATAGAAAGAGAGAGAAAAAACGAAAGAAAAAAATGTATAAGTAACGTAACGTATATCTCATAATTATGCACGACTAAAACAGGATTCACATTATCATTTGTAATAAAAAAAAAAAAAATAAAAAATGAAAGAATAGAAGAAATAAAATAATAGAAACGATTTCTATTAAAAATACGAAGAAGCATGCGAGTAACTACAACGATTCGTAATGCTATTAGTGACTACTATCATACTACTACTATTACTGGAAGAAAGTGAAGATGGTGTAGCAGAATGAGGAGAAGGAGGTGGTGAAGAAGGAGGAGGAGGAGGAGGGGGAATGTAAGGAAGGAGGAGTACAGTGCGGCACTAGCACCACCGGACACTTGTTGCTAAAGTTCGCGTCATGTTTTAGCGATAAATTTAGCTCGCGACCTTCTTCTCTCGATTTCTATTTAACATCTACAGACACATTTAAAACGTCTTTTTTTTTTTTTATTAATTACAAGAAAACGAGGTTAAATAAAATGATAAAAGAATGATGAATTTTCTAAAGTGAAAATTACGATGGTTAATTAAACGTATTTATATAGGTAAACGAGACTACTTGTTTAGTAGTAATAACTTATATCAACGAAAGTTATTATTTTATTGTCGTATAAATTGAAGATAGGATTAAATAAACAGAAAAAAATGAAAGAAAATAAACTAAAATATGAAATCGATAAGAGTTCAAGTTTTATTATCGGTTTTGTCATATTATTGTTAACGCATATTCGTTGAAAAAAAAAACAGAACGTGAAAATAGATGTGTCTCGGTCGATCGAACTTTGAAGGTCATGTATCGCGAGTATGTTCTCTTCTTGCATTTCAAGGTCGAGGACATAGGTCTGTCGAGCTTTCGTGCTTCGATCCGTCCCAGAATACCAGGAGAGAAAGACAGATAAAAAGAGAAGAGAAAGCTGTTTGTCGCAATGACGTTTGAAAAATAATCAAAATCAACATGGTGTATTATTATTTTATACAAACTCGTATCATTCGATTCTATTTATTAAATGTATATATGTATATATTGTTTTTCTATTAAAAAGAAACGATATACATATATATATGTATTTCCGCGAGATTGAACAAAAGTATTGTAGATAATCGATTAATTTAAAAGAAAAGAAAAAAAATAGACAAGATAATAGACACAATAATACAATATACTGTATATATACATGTATACATTCGTTAGGAAACGGACACGAGTGAGAGAATACGAACAATAGAAAAAAAAAGGAAAGAAAAAAAAATAGATAACAGTCGATCACGAGTGAAAACGTTCAAAGGGAATATCGTCATTGATGCTGGTGAAGGGAATGATGGTTATAATAGCCTTTTCTACATGAATACTAGTAGTAGTAGTAGTAGTAGTAATGGTAGTGGTGGTGACGATGATAGAGGGTAGATCTTTTTTTTTATTTCATTTTTTGCATTTGGTATAGTTACGCGCAATGCGCGTGACGTGCGTTACTGTGTTGATGTGTTGAGGTTTTGTATATACATGTGTAATACACCTAAAGTAAAATATACGTGTATGTGTTACTTGCGCGTCTAAGGGACGAAGAGGGACTCGGACAGGGATTGGGATAGGAATAGGGATAGGGAAAAGAGGGGGGAGTAAAATCGAGTCGGCGTGCTGGTGTCGACGAAGCTGAGCCAAAGAGGGGACGCAAGTTCTCTTTCCCTCTCAGTGGCCCGTGAACCGCGACCGGGAGCAGTACCTCTCTTTGACGCGAGACACACAAATACATACCAACTAACAAATCTTCGAGAAATACAAACACACATCTTTTAACATCTTACCTTTCGAGAGTTGTTAGAATAAAACGTACTCTTACTTTTTATTTTTTTTATTGTAATTCTAATATTATTTTATTTTTTTTTATTTTTATCTAGTTTTTCTAGCACATTCTAGTTCCTTCTAGTTCTAACGTTTACCTTCGTTAACTGTTCATCATTGAATAGTAATCATTTCATAAGTGGATGTTTTGTTTGCGTTAATTAAAATATTTGATAATTAAAAATTGTACTTCGATCGAATTGTTGGCTGCCTTGTTCATTGTGGACAATGATATATATGTATTTGTATTTATTTGTTTACTTAATGTTAGTGTTGTTTTTTGTTGTTTTTTGTTGTTGTTGTTGTTTTAAATTAACGTGTGATATAACGGGATTAGAGATGTTTGAATTTTATCATTTGAAATTTATCGAATAAAAAATTTTTTTATTATTCGATAAACGTCTTCGAATATAAATGTATGTTTGTTTACTTACTCACGTTAAGTGTCATTTTTTTTATTTTTAAATTACCGGGTGACGAGTGGGATTAAATTAATATTTTTCTTTGTTTATTTTTTTCTTTTATTATTTTACTATTTGTTATTTGTTTCTATTTAGTTTACTATTAGTCATTTTTGTTGTAGTTGTTGTCTTTAATTTACTTTAAATTATTTTATACAAATATGTTTTATATTAACATTTATTTTTGTTTTTATATATTTAAAGATGATATATCATTGCTAAAAAAAAAAATGTTTAGACCAATCGTAAAACAAGTTAATTTGTTATTTATTTCTATACGTCAATTCTGTTGTTAATGTTGTTTTAAATTTACGTTTAATTATTTTATAAAAATATCTTTTTTTTTATATTAACATTTATTTTGTTTATTTTTATATTAAAGATCAAATATTTTTTGACATATTTCATTAAAAACATTTTATCGTATATAAAAATTAAATGATTATATTAATATTAGACCAATCGTAAAACGAGTTAATCTTGAAGAACAAAAAATTCATTAACACAGATAACGAGATTAATTATTTTTCATTAAAGGTGAAAAAGTAATAGGTAAAAAAAAAATTAGAAAGAAAAAGAGACAAAATAAAGGTAGAGAAACCCCAGGAGCTTTAATCGTGCTTATTCAAAAATCCGTAGCTCGATGCACCGGAAGTAAACAATGTCGTTGTCGATTCGTTGACTATACTCTCTTCATTCTCCTCCTACTCCTCCTCCTCTTTCTCTATTTCTTCTTTTTCTTTACTCCTTTACTCTCTGAATATTTCATTGACTTCGTTCACTATTTTCTTTTATCTTCCTTCTCTCTCTCTCTCTCATTCGCAACAGGAGAACGACACTGAATCGCATTTCTTCGTCGTAGATCGAGACGCGCATCACAAAACGATCGTATTTCTCTCTCTCTCTCTCTCTCTTGCTCTCGTTTTCTCACTTTGGCTAACTTTCTTTCTTTCTTTCTTTCTCTGGTTCGTTGGTGTGGCAGGTAATTAGCAGGCTCTTTCAAATGGCGATACTAATTAGCAGGTAAACGGTGTAAAACCAAATGGAAAAATCAAAGGATCTCTCTCTCTCTCTTTCTCTTTTCTCTCTCTCTATCTATCTATCTATTTCTATCGCTTCTCTTTGTCTGTTTCTGTCTATCTCACTATTTCTTATTCGAGCAATTAATTGTTCTTCGCTAAAATCTCTTGCCAATTAGCAAAGAAAAGGAGGACACGAAACGAGATAAAAGAAATAGAAAAAGAGAGAGAGAGAGAGAGAGAGAGAGTGAGAGGAGTGCGTGTCATGTCAGCAATATTCAAGGAGGTTGCATATATGTATTTTTGCTAGATACAAGAGCAGAGAGTATCGGTTTGTTCGCTTTTGTTTGCACCTCGATATCACGTGCATTATCTATGACGTATAAATATTATACATGTATTTATGTATGTATGCGAAAATAGAAATTTAAATAAGAACGAAACGAAGAAGTAAGGTTGCTTTTTTGATATATGGGTTTATTTTTTTTATAATTATTTTATTTATTTGTACCCATAATTATGAAAGTGGTGTAATTGTAAGTCATATATCTCTTATTTACAGATATTTAAAAAATTACATTTGAACACTATATAAATTCTATATAATATTATAAATAATATATAATAATAATAATAATAATAATAATAATAATAATAATATTCTATTTAAAATAACAAACATTATCTAACGATTTATTTTTGACAATATCGTTTTCAATTACATTGAATTTATTTAGTTTAAAAAAATGTAGTGTGAAACAACTAATAAACTCATTTTTTTTATAATTTTGACTTACCATTACATCACTTTTATAATTATGGGCACATTTATCCTACTTTCTGTTTCTTTATTTATATTTAGTTGAAATATTATTTATAATAATATTTATTTACTAATATTGATATTTAGTTTAAAAAAATTTTGTATGAAATAACTGATAAGCTAATATATTTTTTTTAATTTTTACTTATATGTTAAATCACTTTTGTAATTATGGGCACATTTATCTTACTTTTTGTTTCTTTATTTATATTTATTTTTTCTTTTCCTCATTTATCAATTACACAATTTATATCTATATATTATATCATTTTATACGTGTATAATATAATTATTAAAACGTTCATTTGAGGACCTTTAAATGATTTCGATTGGACATATCTGATAGGATTATCGGTTTGAATGATATCTCTATCGAAACAAAATTCGATGAAATGTATAATTGTAGATAAAGAGAGATAGATATATTACTAGATAGCTACCTAGCTAGACGGGAAAACTGGGAAATGGGGGATTTGGGATGGGGATTGAAAGTAGAGGGTAGTAGATAGGGGCAAGGGGGAGGGGGTGAACATGTAATGGAGGATAGTCAACGAACACGCGTCTGGTGTTCGCTTTAAATCCATCCGCTAATAAGCACATTACGCGGATCCTTTAATCTTTCGACACCCAAACGAATCCACAGGTGCGTATTGCCGTTGGTACTTTTGCGATTTCATTGCGCGCCATTTTTTTTTCTCCCCTATTTTATTTTTCTTTTTTTTTTTTTGCTACACGTTCGACAACAGTTCGAATCCTTTTTTGCAATATTATTCACATCGTAGTAACGAAATCTACGATTGAAATATAAAAAAGAAAGCAATCCACTCTTCTCCCTCTTCCAATTTTAATCTATTTTAATACAACGTTTCAAAAAAAAAAAAAAAAGTATGAAAGTGAAACGAAAAAGAAGGTAAAAAATAATAAAAACATCCCCTAAAATACGAACGAGGTTTATACGCTAGTCTAACACATTTTGATACTCGAAACGAATAAATACGAATAGTAGTATTACCCTTTTTGTAACAAGAATCGCGAACGATTAACGTTTTTGTGAATAACGAAAACTCGTTAAATTATTTCTACTCGTTGTTGTTTATTTTTGGTAGACGAACAAAGTGATAGAAGGTAGAAGAGAAACAGAAGCAGGAGGAGGAGGAGGTATAGAAAAATAAAGAATCGTTTGACCGTAATATATCGATTTAAGTTTAATTTTGTAGTTGAATGATTTTGTACGAATAAGAGAGATAGAAAGGTATAGATAGTAAAAACAACAAAAAAATAGTGGTGGAGATATAGAAAAAGAAATAGATGATGAAGGAGGGGTAGTATAGAAGTTGAAGTAAAAGTAGGATGAACAGGAGGAGGGGTAAAAGTTGAGGTAGGGGTAGGAGTAGGGTGATGATAACCTATATTTGCATTTGATCGAATGTTCGCAGAAAGGTGGAGAAGTAAAAGCAAAACTGGCATATCCGTGTTGATCGTATTCGAGTAGTATCAGTTTCCATTGGGGATCCAGCCCTTTTTCAATTAAGCTTTGATCACAGTATCGAGATAAAGTGTACGACGCTTCGTTCGTCGGCCCACTCGAACGAACGAACGTCCCTTCAACTCGATAAAGAGGAAGCAAGCAAGCTTTTACTACTACTACTACTACACTACTGATATTATTACCATTACTATTACACAACTATCACAATTTCGCGACACCGTTTGCAATACGTTATTCTGTTTCTCTTCTTTCTTTTTTTTTTTTTTTTTTTTGAAAGGATTCACTCACACGTATCGGTATTTGTAATTTGATATATCGGAAGAGATACATCCAATCGATGTTAAAACATTCATTTAATTTATCTTCAATTTATTTATTTATTTTTAATTTATTTTTCATTTATTTCGATTATAATGGAAATTATTTGTAGATTTTTTTATATATCGTGTTTTAATATACAATGATACTATTTAATGAATACATACCGTCATATTTTGTTTTTTCAAATTATTGTATTTTTTACGGATTCCAGTCAATTTTCTATTAACACCTTTTCATACCTGTCCGGTACTACGTGTTTTTTATCGTCTTTTTAAATTCAATAGTGTACAATTTTTGTTTTTTATTTTTTGAAACGAGTTATCCATTCGTTTTATTAACCATGCCCATAGTTGTTTGACTTGAATGATCTGTTGACAGAAACTAGTAATCCAACGTGATCAAGTTGTTGACTATTACTTTTTAAACATTGTTATTGTTATTATTATTATTATTATTCAAAGATTATGTGTTAAAATACGTAAGTGGATATGTAAGTATATTTGAATTAGCTGTTTTCTCAAGCTTCTCATTTGGCGCGTACTGTTTGATAGCAAACAAAGTCGTATCAATATTTAGCGTTGAAACAGTGAAAGTGAGTTCCCAAAAAACCACGGATCACGAAACGCCTCAGGGTTATCTCGGAGTACATAGTATAACGAGAAGAAAGAACAAATACTTACCTCTCCCTTCTTTTCTTGGTTCTTTCTTTCTATTCTATTTCTTTTTTTTTTCTTTTTTTTTTTAGAGGATTTTTCCCTGTTAGTCGAAACTTTAACTGGTAATTTATTTGATACATGTTATACGTTAACATTATATCAGATATATACATATATATATATATTGTTTTTTTTTATGACGATTATATCTATGAGAATGTTAAAAATTTTCTATAAAAGAAAAACTTAAAAACTTGAAAAGGAATGAAATTAGTGGAAGAAGAAGAAGAATAAAAAGAATTGTTAGCTAGGAAAAAGGGGGTGGAGGGAAAAAGTATTAACGTTTACGTCGAAACAACCCTTAACCACCATGGTCCAGCCGTTGTAATTAAATAACCTACGCTTAGGGTGG
This sequence comes from Polistes dominula, assembly GCF_049000335.1. NCBI lineage: Eukaryota > Metazoa > Arthropoda > Insecta > Hymenoptera > Vespidae > Polistes > Polistes dominula. The sequence goes on from NW_028300915.1 coordinate 3,259,892, forward strand.
GGAAAAAAAATTTGCATTTTATTTCAGACAGGATTTATAGCCGGTCGTCCTAAGGATTAACGAGCGTTCTTTAAACGTCAACGATGTTCCTTTATAGATACGCCGAAGATGTTACTACCCAGAGAGAGAAAGAGAAAGAAAGAGAGAGAGAGAGAGAGACATTAAAAGAGAACAATCTTTTTTAAACCGGACAAATATTTGTCCGAGACCTTTTACTTCTCGTCTTATAACTTTTCTATCTTTATTTTTTTAGATGAACGAAACTAACAGGTAGACATTTTCCAAAAGGAAAAATGTAGGAAAAGCCTAATTTACCTTTACTATCTTACAAACGTTCCTTCTAATTAAGTTGACACTAAAGTTTTTACAAAGTTAACGTAAATTAGTCATTAAATTTGTAAGACGAGTTACGTGCTGTTAGAACTTTTAAGAATTTAATTTTATAACATTTTTTATTTTTATTTTTTATTTTTATTATTTAATAACGTCTTTTATTTGTGGGAAGGGGAGTGTTTGATATTTTTTATAATTTTATTTATATTAATATAATAATTATATGCAGTGATATTTTATTGATAAAAATTGATAAATTTTTATTATTTATATTTTACTAAACGTTCCTGGATAAAAAGTTACGTGTCATTAGAACTTTTAAGGATTTAATTTTATAAATTTATTTTTTTTAATTATGTATTTTATTTGTGGAGAAGGAGGTGTTTGATATTTTTTATAATTTTATTTATATTAATATAATAATTATATACAGTGATATTTTATTGATAAAAATTAATTAATTTTTATTATTTATATTTTACTATTACGTTCGTGGATATTTTTATTTAATTTGCTAATCGGGGAATTCCCTTTTTTAATTATGTAGCTTTTTTATAATTTATTTATTACTTTTTATATATTTATTTATTTTTTTTTTATTATTGACTACTTTTTATGCTTAAAATAAATGAAAAGACTATTAAATAATATATTTTTTTCGTTTATTTATATATAAAGTACAAAGGTTTGTACCTTTAGCTTTAAAGCAATACGTTTGATGTATTTATACGTGTCCCGTCCTTTTAACAGGTTAATATTACAACTTCAATTATTGTATTTTAAAATAATAATATACTGATCAAATAAACAATAACCATTAAACAATCATCACTCATATACTTATTAAGATGAATTTAATAATTCGAAGAAAAGAAAAAGAGAATATTAGAATAGAAAAGATATAGAAGATGAAAGGAGAGTTTTGAAAGAAAAAAAAAGGGAAAGGGGTGAATGAACTTTCTTTGAAATAGCTTGCTCAATTAGTTGACAACAACCGAGTGTATTGAAGTAAAAAAAAAAAAAAGAAAAAAAGAAAAAATGAGAGAAAGAAAGAGAAAGAGAAAGAGAAAAGGCAGAATACACCCGGTGCATTTTCTTCTTTCACAATCTCATTCGTGACTACTTTGTGTTTCTATGTCGTCCCATGAGCATATCGAGAGAAAGAGAAAGAGGACGCGCAGGAAATGCGTTTCTCATTCTTTTTCTTTGAAGGAAACAAAAATAAAAAGAAAAAAAAAGGGAGTAGTAGGAGGAGGAGGAGGAGGAGGAGGAGGAGGAGGAGGAGGGGAAGAGAAGTTGCGTTCGAAAGGGCCGACTTTAAAAATATATTCCTTCTCGAAATAGTTACACCCTTTCGTGTGTGCACGCGCGTACAACTACCCCCTCGTATAACCACCCTCATGCTCGAATGAGCTTCTGTCTTCTCTGGCGAAGCATAAGACGAAAACAAAGTTGAAAAAAAAAAAAGAAAATACAAATAAAAAGAAAGCAAGAGAAAGAGAAAAAGCATCTCTTTCTTCGTGTTGTATTTCGTACTAGTTTATATAGTATTTGCGTGGTAGTGGAACTAAACATAAGTACGAGGAAAAGTTCGAAAGCAACGGCAAAAAGACAAACTGTCCCCTCTCAGGCGACACCGCCGACGTAATTTATACCAACGGTTAAAATAGTCTCCATGTTAAAATGAGAGATACATCCTCGTGACCGACCCTAAAGCTTATGTACTTTCTATTTCTCTTTCTCTTTATCTTTATCTTTCTCTTTCTTTTTATCTATCTATCTATCTGTCTCTTTCTCTCATTTTCTTCTTCTTTTTCTCTATCTATTTTACTCTAAGTTGTTTTCTTTTGCTTTTTCTTTTTTCTTTTTTTTTTTTCTATTCCCCTTATTCTCCCAGTTGTCTCTCGTATATCGTTAATACGGACTAAAACTTGTTGGTTATTGTCTACTAATTCATTGGACGTTATCACGCGGTAATAAACTGCACCAACTATTCGATCGTTTTATTTTTTTTTTATCTTTTTTTTTTTGTGTAAACCCTAAGTTTTCTATAATAAATTTGTGTGTCCCGTTTTTTTTTTTTTTTAGTTTTTCTAGAAAAATATATGGGGGCCCAGTTATTGCTACAGTTTAAAAGAATTATCAAATTTAAAAGACATTTATTTTCTAATTTATTTCGTAATAAAAAAAAATAAATATATATATATATCATTAAGATTAATATAATATAATATAATATAGTAATTAATATTATATATATTAATATAATTATTAATATTATATATTTTAATTAATATATAAATATTAATATATAATAATTAATATATATTTTTTAATATTTTATTTAATAAAAAAAATAATTTTTAAATGCAAAATAAATGTTATATAATTTAAATGATATCCTAATTTATTATTATTATTTAATTCAAATAATGGATTGTTCATTTCATTTATATATATATTTATATATTTATTATATTATTTTATAATAACGATAATTTAATTATTTATTACGAAATAAATCATTAAAAGAGTAAATATTTCTTTATTTTTAAATTCAAATAAACTGTCACAATTTGTTGGTACTCGTGTATTTTATCTTCCATCTGTTTTTACAAATATTTTGTTCTTTTTGTTTCTTCTCTTCTCAATTTATAGAATCTTCATTTCTCTATAAGAAATAAGTTGATCAAAATTAATCACGATATCCCGGATACCGGGGATGTGATTTCTTCGTTATGGGGAAAAAGAATGATGGTGGTGGAAGAGTAAAGGAGTAAAGTGTGAGTTTTTTTTTTCCAAGTCGAAAGAATGGTGCCGAGAGATAATCGCGTTTTAGGAAGAACGATCGTTACGGACGATTAGAGACCCTTTGAACCGGCACGTAGAAAAACAACAACAAAAAACCAAAAAAAAAAAAAAAGAACGAAGAAACGAAAGTACGAAGGAAAGGAAAGAAAGTAAAAGAAAAAAAAAAAGTAGGTGGAAAGAAAACGGGTGGTGCGCGTTTACGAAACGACGGTTCGCGAGTGATCAAGAAAACTCGAAACAACAAAAAAACAAAAAAAGGTTTGAAAAAAAGTTTGACAAATGGTTCAACCCGTTCACACCGAAAACAACAACTCCGCTCTGGATATGGAGTCCCTCGAGGAGATGCTTCGGAAGGTAAATCTTTTAATTGTTCTTGGATTATTTTTTTCCCCCATTGTTTAACTCATTGATTGCAAATCCTATGGAAATTATAAAAAGAAAGCTTAATTAGTTTTTCACGTAGAATACATTTATCTTATCTATCAATGAATCATTACTATTGTTATTTCCAAATATAAATAAAATATTGGTAACTATCGAATAAAATTGAACACCCGTTATATGTATGAGTAAAGAGGGAGGTTGGGTTGGGCTGAAAATTGTATGAGGAAAAAGGTTGATTGTGTAGAGTGAGGAATCGTTAGCTAAGAGATAAATCTCTTTTCTTGTGAGTTAGGTACACCATAAAAAAAAAACCATCTCTTCCTCTCTCTTTCTTTCTCTCACTTACTCTTTCGCATGACGAACCATTCAAAATCGAATTACCCAGGGTTTGTCGTCGACGTTATCCTCTGCTAACTCCCTGACCCTCTCCATTCAATTAATACGCATTAAATTTAATGCAGCGATAAAATTTCATTACACCTAATTACCCTTTTGCCAGCTCGTCCACCACTTGATTGTTCGTCGTGGACTTTCAAAAAAGAAAAAAAAAGAAGATATCCTCTCTAGTCGTTCATTTTCGTTGATAAGAAGTAAGAAAAAAAGAAAAGTAATCCGTTTAGGTTGCACTTTAACACGTTGTGAGCGCCACGCGAATTCTTAGGGAAGTTAATTGTATTGAAAAAATAGTTGAACGTGTCAGTCACCCGTGACGGACGCGGTCCAAACGAAATGTCTAATGTCAGCCACCGATGACTGACGTGACACTCAACGTGTTAAAAAAAAAGAACTCTCCCCTAAAAATATAAAAATAAAACAGAAATGAACGAAAAATGTTCTCCTTCTCTGTCTATCATATCTTCGTAACATTAATTTCTTTTATTCTTTAACACACACGCATAATTGAAGCACGTGCCATTGTAGTAAAGTCTTAGGGTTCCCCCACATGATTACATGAGTATAATAAACGCTAGGAATTAAAGTCACAATTATATATACATATATATAACTACGAGTCGAATGAAAGGGGTAGGTCGAGTGAGGGTATGCAACAGGGGGAAAGAGAAGAGAAGAGAAGATGGTGGATGAGGAGGAGGTGGTGGTAGTGGTGATGGGAGGTGGTGGAGGAGGAGAAGGAGGAGGTTTTTTAACTGCTACTTCCTGTAATGTATTCCGTCAGGCAACGCTGAATGGACCACTTAGCGAACGTCCCACACGCGCACGACCGTACACTCCTCGCAACCGGGCTTACCGTACGAGCATAGAAGACAGAAAACCACAGAGAAAGAGAGAGAGAGAGAGAGAGAGAGAGAGAGAGAGAGAAAGGGATACGCAGGCCCCGTTCAAAGGCACTCTTACGCTTAAGCGCTTTACTGCCTCTAAAGCCTTCCTCCTACGATGTTACTAGATATATATATGTTACTATATATATATACCTATGTAATACAGGAAGACCCCGGCTCGTTTCCTAATAATACACGTTAATTGTTAATTGAGCTAAAAAAAATTACTTTCCCCCTCTCTTTCTTGTTGTCTCTCTTGTCGTAAATTATGTGTGTTGTGTATCTATCTATCCATTCTCTCTCTCTCTCTCTCTGTATTTCTTTCATCTTATACTTAAGTACTTATAATACTTACTTATTTATGTCAGACTCCAAATGATTTTCACCTTATTGAGGACGAAAGGAAGATTAGAATCTAGTGGTCTTTTTATGTACTTTCATATGTGGTATGTGTTCCTACATGTACGAATCTATTTCTATATGTGTTACATAGACTAACGGAAAGATAGAATATTTCATATGTGTGTATGTGTGTCACATTTAGTTATATACTTATATAGGGGGATATATAAAGGATTATCCTCAACCATTAGACGAGCATCTTTGAAAAGCCGATTACGTTATAGCTAATTGCACTTTCTAAGAAGATTTCTATCTTGAATAGAAAGTAAATGTGTGTGTGGAAGTAAAAAAAAAAAATGAAAAGAGTTTTGAATCGTTTCAGTGAGATAGACGATGACTATTTCCGCGTTTAATTGGAATTGGACACATATAGTATTTAGACGTGCGACGAAATCGTTCGTTCGTATTGCCGATTACAAATTCAATCGAACGTCGTCAACGCGACAGTAAGCTAATCGGATTATTCAATTTGTAACCGGTCGTGCGCGTCTATCATAATTTTACTACCGTGAAATGTTAGGGCACGTCTATCTTATATGTGCATGCACAACGTATGTGTACGTGTATGTGTGTGTTGTGTATTGTGTGTGTATTAATGTCACGCGTTGTCTCAGATTATTTTCGATTTAATAACCAACTATAATATATACATACATATATATTTCAATACTAAATCTATCAAAAAATTTTTTTCATGTAATCATATATTTATATAATTTATTATCAATATTACAGATCGTACGATTAAATTTATATCTCATGTACCTAATGAATACGGGGGAGACACAATGGTGTAATAAATTTTTCCAATCAAGTTAAATAATAAATAAAATAATATTTTACAATTCAAGAATTCGTATGGTATGATTAAAAACGAGTTATATACTTGTTCGAACAACGAGATACGTAAATTTTGTTGCGAATTAAAATATATATACTAGGATGCTTTGGTCACGCGTTGCTGTGGCTTTGATATAAAATGTTGATTTAATATAATTCTAAATTATTTAGTAAATTATAACAACACACACTAAATAATACCACAGTTACAATGGAATACATAAAATAATAATACAGGAAAAAATATAAAAAGCAAGATTAGTTATGTCATACGTAAATCTGAAAAAAAACGTGAAATAATTGAATTGTAATACAGTGCCATCTTTTGAAAACTTACAGAATCTACTGATCTATATAACCTTTAAATAATAAATCTTTAAATTAGCAATAAAATAGTACAAATAATTGCGATAAAAAATATCCTATATACTAAGTTGAAAAAAATTACACAAAATAAAACAAATTTCATTAAAATAAGTTCAATAGTTTCAAAGTTTATTGGAAACCAAAAACATGTGACACTGAATTTTTTGTATACAAAGATATATGATATATTTTAGTTATACATTAAAAAAGAAATGTTGTTAAATATTCTTTGTTTAACATTGTTGCAACATGTAACAATTTTCAGATCGTGTCATCACTACACTACTATAGTCGGCCATTTTCAAAGCGGATATGCTTTAACGTCGCGTCACCCTAACCGCCGCAACGGTGCGTCTCCGTAATGCGGCTTTAATGTAGAGCTCGTACAGGGAAAAGCTCGACCAACCTCCTTCCCCCTCCTCCCTATACCCCTCACCTCTCTCTCTCTCTCGTTTCTTTCTCCTACCCTTTTGACGATTTTCCACGTCAAACGCCAACGCGGATTTTCGCGCGAGCGTTTTCACTCTCACATATATACACACACACCATTCACACACGCACACACATATTTTTTTGCATCACAGTTTTTTCCCTTCGTCTGCAATTCACGTTTCATCTCTTCCATTTTTCATCTACTTTTCACTCACCCTCTCTATTCCACCCCACCTCCCATACTACCTCACCCCTCTCTTTCTCTCTCTCTCTCTCTCTCTCTCTCTTTTTACTTCGAGCCGTGAAAAAAAAAAAAGAAAATTTACGAGCAATCTCCTCATGCAAAATGGAGGGAAAACGAGAAGAAAAAAGAAAAAAAAGGGAAATTGATCCGCAATCACGTTTCATCGATACGCGCCATACGTTTTATCGACTCTTTTAAACGATACCAAAAACTACCGCGAATTCCTTTTGCGATTAACGACATTCACGCTGCGTGAATTCCATTAGATCGGAAACGAAACGGACGCGGATTATCTCTGGGGGAGGACAAAGGTAGGGAGGGGAAAATAAAAGAATAAAAAAAAAATACTTCTTCTTTTTCGAATATTTTCCTCCAGATTGAGATTCTTTTGTTTTTGTTTCGTGCACGTTTCCTCGATCATCTTCATGAACATTTTGTTCAAACTTCGTTTTTTGTCCAGCAAATTATTTTCACTTTTATTTGTAAAATAAAGAAGTAAATTAAAAGTTATCGCAAATGGTGTGCTTATTTGGCACAAATTTAGATACTTTTGGACGAAAAAAATTATATGTTGTTGATACAAAGTTAATAATACTTTAAGGTTATGTTTTTGAGATGCAGCAACATATTTTTTAAAATGGCGGAAACTTATTTGTACACCTAATACATATATAAATAATAATAAATTATTATTAATAATTAATATATTATATAATAATTAAATAATAATGTGTATATATATATATATATATATATATATATATATTTATCTTTATTATATTTATAATTATTATTATTATTATTATTATTATTATTATTATTATTATTATTATTATATTTACGTATATTTATCTATTTAATATAATAAATAAAAATTAATAATAAAGTTACAATAAATAATATTTATTTTAAATGTAAATCAGTGGAAAGAGATTAGTCGTAGATTATTTTTCCCAGTAAGGATGCTTATTAAACTGTCGGAATATATAAAGATGTTTATTATCATCGTTATTATGTTATACGAGATTAAATGTGTAATCGGGGATTGCGTATCGTAAAACGGAAAAGTCAGAGAACAATGAACGAAGCTTGCGCTCATGGTGGTTGGTTGGTTGGTTGGTGGTTGGTTGGTAGGTGGTTGGTTGTTATACCTGTATATAATACATATATATATTATTTTCCGTAGAAATGTGCAGGACAAAGCCAAAATGCACGTTTGCATAATCAAGACAGGTCATACTCTCTATACGAACGACATCCTAAAGGAAAATAATGTAATGTAGACAACCGTAAACATTTGCATTTTATTTAGTCATTTTAAATTAAATATACAGTATGTGTGTATGTGTGTTAATTAAAAATGAACAAATTATACATACATATATAATTATTAAAGTGAATAATATAATACATACGTTGTGACAATTACTGAATACTAAATACTGACAATTTATAAAACAAAATACTGACCAAATGATATAAATGTTATTTTGTTTATTTCATTTGAAATAATTTTGTTCATTTGAAAATACAAATTTGAATGAAATTTGTTATGGTAATATCGTACAATTGTTAAACGACTTATTCTCGTCCGTAGTGTTCCCCTGCAAATCGATCATACAATATATATGTACATATATATATGCATACACTCATAGAAAATGAAACAGACAGGCATACTCGGCCTCGTTTAGGTTGAATAAATGCGAGAACCGTCGTTGTCTTCTTCGTTGAGTGTTAGCTACCGGCTCGTTTGCGTCGTGCGTAGCATAACAGCTTTTATGCGACAGAGTTATCGAACCCAACATTGCTAGAGTTTCTCTTTTACCTATGCATATATACATACATACATATATGTGTGTATACATAGTCAAGTTCGTTCACGAGTAGAACGTGATCGAGGATATCGGCTTTGTTAAACACGAAACGTTTCGTGATACTACTATTACTACTACTATTACAACAACAAACGTTTTCGTCTCTTTTATCTATTCAATCGTACTAGATTTTTAACGTAACTTATACATATATATTGATGATACAACAGATCAAAATTATTTTAGTGTGTGCAAAAATTCTTATTGTTCGAGATGAATCTATAATATTATGGGGACCGAAAAGTAATGTCGTTTCTACGAATATGTCAATTTTTATATTTTAATCAAAGACCGATTGATTAAAATATATTATAGTATTTTAATATATTATATTATAATATATATATATATTATTATCAATTAATGATTTATTAATATATTTATTTTATTTATTTATTTATATATATTTATTATATTTAATTTATTAATTTAATTATATATTTGATATATTATTACATATTATAATATAATATATAATATTTTAATATTATATTAAATTTATATATATATATATATTTAATCTTTATAATTACTTCTTTGAAATATTAAATAACAATTACTACGATCTTGCATTAAAGTGATTTATTCGAAAGAAATAATAATGAACTAATTATAGAAACGATTAAAAAGAATAAAAATATTTAATCGAAATATCGAAAATACGTTTTACTCTAATAAGGTTTTATCAATGTACGATACGTTCAGATTGAATGTAAATTATTCATTGATTTTTTTCATATGAATATTACAAAAATCGAATTACCAACTTAATTTCATTGTATTTTAATTTGTTCTCTATCAATTCGTGAAATGATCGATTATAATTTTGATTGTTAATGTATTCATAGAAATGTAACATCAATTTTTCGAAACACCCTTTACATATATAATATATTTACAAACGTGAGATATATTTTGTTGTCTCTCTAAAAATTTTTCACCCTCTCTTTTATTCACCGTTCTTTTTTTTCATCTTATTTTTATTCTCCGTTCTTAATAACATCTTTTCCATAGGGATAAACTTTCACACGCCATCAACGACGTAGACGCAGTGTAAACACCATTAACCGTTCGTTAAAGTTTCAACTCGTTAATGAAATTATACATAAATTAACGTGCCCGTCTACGCAATTGCTCTGCACTGCACTGCACTGCACTGCTCTGCGAATACACCAACGAAGTTTATTAAATGTGAGGAAAACAGAGATAGAGATAGAGAGAAAGAGAGAAAGTTAAAAAAAAAAAGAAAGAGAAAGAGAAAAAGAACAAGAAAATGATTACACGTAACCACATGTGAGTGAATATGTTCGAGACAGTTGGCTTATTTGATGAACTTACATTAAAAAAAAAAAAATAGACAGAAGAAGAAGAAGAACAACAACAACAACAACAACAAAAATAAAAATAAAAATAAAATAAAATTAAAGCTAATATCTGGTTTTATCAGAACATAGGGTTTAACAGTTTTTGGTGTATGTTTCGTGGAAAGGGATTGGTGTTGAGTTTAGAAGGAAAAGGGTGGGTGGGTGGTAGGTAGGTAGGGTGAAAGGTAGACTAAAATAAGCACGGTGCGTGCTTGCACGCGCGAATAGGGGTGCAAAGGGTAGGTAGAAAATACATAGTGGATAAGTGTTGCGAACGATACAAAGAGAGGTGGATGTTGTTGTTGTGTCTGGTGATGGTGGTGATGGTGGTGGTACTTTCCTTCCTTCCTTCCTGTCGTTTACAAGGAATCTACTACTATTCGCACACCTATAATATCCCTCTTTTGTTCTACATGGTTACGTGGTAAAACTACGAATTGTGGTGCATCCTACCGGCAAATCCATTGACGGAACATTGACAGTTTTATTAGCAACGATATCGCCCGACAGAAATAAAAAACAAAAGAAAGTGGATGATGCTAGTTGCGAAACGTTTACGATATAGCATTTTCACACCTCTTTTGTACCACCCCATCCATCGATCGATCATAACCCCTCAGTCGCATTGCTTTCAAATTTTTTTTACTCACTTACTTTTGGTTATTTAAAAATGAGGATTAAAGTTTTAAGTTCCTATAAGATTTATTATATTTCAAGTTATATAATAATCAAAGTATTTAATCAGTTTTATAGTCACGAATAAGATTTTATTTATATAACCACCTTTTAATAAGAATTTTAATTCATCTTACTAATTCGTTTGTACACGTCGGATAAAAATACATCTGGATATCGTTTTATTTGATTGTTTTCTTTATATTATAATCTTTTCTTGTTTTTTTTTTTTTTTGACGGTGATTAAAAAAAACAGTCGTGTTTTCTACGAACAGTATAAAAAAAATAGATAAGAATGAAATAGTACAAAATAAATATAGTGATAATCTCATTAATATTAAATCGAATACGTTTGTACATACTGTCTCTAAAAACAAATTACCATACGTTTTGAGTTTAGATTTGCATAACATGCAAATGTGATTTATTGGATATGATAATTATAATAATCTACCGTAATGTTTAGCCGTGATACCTATACCCCCACTGTCGATTTTAATTTTATATTCCTCCCTAAGAGATAGTAGAATAAATTTTATAGAATATCTATGAGAAAAAAAAAAAGAACAAGTTTCTCATTTTTCTTTTTCTTCTTTCCTTCTCTTTCTATCTTTCTTAATACAGCGACGATCGTATACGAGGATTAAAACTATTTTTCTTGGGTCTCGTAATCGTCCGCCAAGTACACACACACACACACGCATATATATACGATCTCAGTCGGTAACGGTGTTACCCAACGATATATTATCTCATTGCGGTGTGTAAAATTAACGATCTCACAGCCAGCTGCCGACAACGACGACGATGATAAAGTTTCCATGGCTCGTCGTTCGTTCTTTCTTTCTTTCTTTCTTTCTAGCAGCTTCCAACACCCAACGGTGTTTCTCTCAAACCTCCCAACCAACACCCATCACCTTTAAAATACCCCCACTGCACCCCCGACTCACCTCAACACCACCTCATGCTTCTTCTCATTCCAGTAACGTACGTACCAAAAAAAAAACCTCTTTCTTCTTTCATCATCCCCTTGTGTTTCCTTTCATATTCTCTTCGCGATCCTCGTTCGCGAACCACCACCACCACCACCAACCCCCTCTCTTTCTCTCAAACAACTCCGTTGGGATTCATTTTACCTGGTGAACAATTTTTCTTCTAGGTTTAACTCGACGATTCGCGTTGTTAAATATTATCACTTAGTAAAGAATGGTCAAACGTGTTCTGGCTATTGGAAATTTATAGTTTTTTTCTTTTAACAAACTTGATTCTTGGTTGGTCGTAAAAAATTGATAGCTTAACCCTTTTCAGTAGTGAATACTTTTAAATGAAGTATTTTGTAGGGATGGAATAGTTTATTTTTAGTATGATTGTTTTCGCTGATTGATGTATTATTTAAGTTTCAGATTTTATAATAAATTAATTAATTTATTATATATATATATATTATATAATAATAATAATTATTATAATTTATTAAATATTATTATATATTATTAATTATTATATTATGTATAATAATTTATTAATATTATTATAATTAATTTAATTAAGTATTTAACAATTCAAATTTGTCTTCCTAATATAATTATTGTTTGACATGAGTCAAAACAATAATCAATATGCAAACGAACATTACATTATTTTACATTAATATCGACAAACACGTATGCACATCGATAATCCACGCTGGCAATTTTTATCGAACACATATATGCGTTCATATCAGTCAAAGGGTTAACGCGTTATATTCCCTCTTTTTCTTTTATTTTCCTATTTTTACGTAACCCGGTTAAAAATGAGTCAGTTCGCGACGACTTTTGTAAGGGTGGGGCGGGATTGGAGGGAAATGGGGGAGGGGTTAGAGAGGAAACGTTGGGGTGGTTCGCTTTGACGGAAAATCGTGAAAATATTTCAACGGATTTTCCAAAAGAAAACGATGCCATCGATATTATTATACTCTTGGTACGTTCCTTTCTCTCTTCTTCTTCTTCCTATTTCTCTTTCCCTACCTCTCATCTCTCCCTTTTTTCTTTCTTTTTCTCTTTTCTTAAAGAAAACGTCTTTTGAAGAAGACGAGACGAGTCTCGAAGGATAGAAAGTCTACTTCGTCGAAGGGCAAAGTGGGAGGAGGCACCCTCCTAACGGCAAACGGCATCGTACATGAGGACCGATAAGTCCTCCTGCGAGAGGCAGAAAATAGATACGGATAAAGTAACGGGGGGATAAGGGAGGGGAGAGTGGGAGGTTGGTAGGGTGGTGACTTACACCATCTACTTCGTGGCTCTTCTTATTCTTCTTCTTCTTCTTCATCTTCATCTTCTATTTCTCTTTTTTTCCCCCCTATAGCAACCAGGAGTAGATTATTATTTTCCCTTCCCCTGTTCATCCCTTTTTTTCCTTTCTTCTTTTACTAAGGTAAGAGAGAGAGAGAGAGAGAGAGAAGAAGCACTTTTCGTTATTAACGAAACCACCAAGACGAGTTAGGGATATTTTCTTCTTTTATTCAATTTATCCTATCATCGCGTCATTTAACGAACATATCCCTACGATATTCTTTATATCGAAGAGTAATATCTTGATTAGGAAAATATACGAGTAATATTTTATGTTCTTATTTATTTTTGTTTTCTTTTATTGTCTGTCTGTACGTGTTCTTTTGTTCATATATATATATAAATGTAGATTTCGTTTATTCCTAACCTCTAATCTTCAAAATCTCTTTTGAAATTTTGAGACAACGTTGTATTCGTATACAATTATGTTATTATTACGTTAATTTATTTATAAAATAATTAATTAATTATTAAAAGAGAAAAAAGATAGAAGTAAGTTCAGTGCCATCTGTTGGACATAGATTTCGGTGAGTGCGCGAAATATTTGAACATAACCTAACTTTTATCTATACTTTTTTTTTCTTTTCCATTTAAGACTGAGCACATCTAGTATTTAATAGTTAAATATTTGTTTGTAATACACAATTTGACACAATTTATTTTATAATAATTAAATCGTTCAATTTTATTTGATAATAAGATTTTCTTTCAGACAAATATTATTTTTAACAAAATGTATTATGACAAAAGTATTCATACTTCTACTATATACGAAATATAATTAAAATACAATTAGTTGATTATTCTTTCCTTTTTACAATGTTTTAAAAAACGATTTGTCATAGAAATCAATTTTTTTTAAGGTTTACATACATTATTACAATAATATTAATATCAATTATAAAATGTAATAAAACGTGTTTCCATTTTAACATGAATTTTGTGGTAAAAGGAAAAATCAATTGTTTAAAATGAATACTAAACGGTACAAATACTCCTTTGATTTAGTATACGTCCGATACTATCTTATCTTAATCCGTCAGGACTGTCTACGATGTCTAATCACGTGGCGAGCATTCTAATTCAATCTAAGAAAGTTGAGAAGTACTATGATGTAGTGTACGGGGGCTATGGTATCTCCTTTCGAAATCCTCCCCTTCGTTTTTCGTGGTTTGAGCTTGCATCAACAGATTGATCTAAAAGGATCACGCTTGCTTTTATACCCAACGGAATCATTTTCGAAGGGTCCTTTCGGAAACAAACACGTTTCTCGATTGTTTTCGACCATGGTCATTACTTATCCTTCGGAGTTTCTTGATAAAATTTTCCTTTCCTTTCCTTTCTTTTTTTCTAAAAGAGGGAAACTGTTATTTATTTGATCGGTATATTAAATAAATGGTCAGTATTATTATTATTAATAATACAACTACACCCTTGTTATAAATGATAGCATTTATTTGATAAAATATTAAACGATTATATTGAAATATATATATATTTTTCTTTACCTTTCTATTATGCCATATATATTTTCATATTTCCATTTTATACTTTTCCATAACAATTTTTTCTTTTCACGACAATTCTCAAAAGTGCTCGGAGGTATTCGAAGCATCAAACTTCGCGTTCGAGAGGATCAGCCACGTAGCGTGTAACATCTAGGATGGCTAGACTGAAAATCGTCGGGAACACGTCTTTCGACTTTCGTTGTTTATCCCTTCAGGGAAATCCGCGAGTTTTCTCGTCGGACGGTAGGATGGGTTGGTGGGGGGGGGAGTGGTTGAGAAGAGGAAGAGAAGGTAGGAAGCTTTTTTGGCCAGGATCCCAACCTAAGCGGCTTTTTGCGAGAGGGTGAAACGCGTATTATCGAGCCCTTACTTTCAACACAACCACCACCACCCTCCAGAACCCTCCCATCTTCCTAAAACCATCCCTAATTCTGTCTGTGTCTCTTCATCTTTCTCTAAGCCTTTCCAACTCGTGTGTTTTTCTACACATACGAACTAGCTCACTCGTAAACAAAAATTAATCCGCTCTGGACGCGAGATAAAAGGAAAGAAGGAAGTAAGGAAAGGAAGGGAAAGAACGAAAGGAAATACTTGTGTTTTATTTTATGGTATAAAAAGGTTAAGGTGTCGTAAAAGGGTGCGAAATTTAAAATGGTTTCTTTTTAGTTTTTTTTTTCTCTTTCCCTAATTGAACTCACGATTCACTAATGAAGAGTTAAAAAAAAAACTAGGCCTTATTTTTTTCGATTGGTACGTTAAAGTCAAGTACCCGAGGTTAATTCCGTTCAATCAAAACGCACACATACATACACACACACAGTCAACGAAAATTCATGTATTTCAAGGAAATTAATAGAGGAGAAGGAAAACTTTGATAGAGAACAACCAAAATAAAAAATTAAATGCTGCGGATATAACCTTTACACACATATACTCATAATATATATATATGTGTGTGTGTAAGTGTAATACGTCGCGAGTATTTCTCAGAGATTAATCTTCCATCTACTCTGAAGTATCAACGAACTCTTGCAATTTCATCGTAAAGCCCGGGCACGATGATGGTGGAGTTAAGACTACTTGTTTCGATGGCTTACTTCACGAACAACACTCGAAAGTCTACCAAGAACTATGTTCCACGTTTTCCTCCACCCCCTCCCCTCCTCCTCTTTCTCTCCCTCACCTTAAAGCATTTACTGATAGCACTTTCCTGTTAAAATGAAGATGCTGTTATATACGTGAACCTGAACGTGAACGTGAACGTTAAAGTAGTAAAAGCTTGTGGACTTGTTAGTTGATTAGTCCAGACTGAGACTAACGACACAGAAGAAGAAAAAGAAAAAGAAGAAGAGTCTGGACACTCGTTTAAAAAAAAAAAAAAAAAAAAAAAAAATGTGAAAGACAAATTGTTCTCACGTTAAGTTTTGAAACTTTATAATTTTACCTAGAGACACTCAAATCATTCACGTTTTATCCCATCACATATTTTAGGATCAATAGAATATTTTCCCGTCACATGAGAGTAGAAGAGAGAGAGAGAGAGAGATGGGATTGGTAGCGGGCATTCATTAAAATTCGATGCTCGCATTCGGTTGTTGGAAAGCCCTGGCATTCATATTGCACACGTTGCACGTATGATTGTTAATAATACCATACGCTCGTTCGTAATGATGATCATTATTGCGGTGGAAGGGTATATATATATAGCATATAAGTATGCATTAACATACATGCTAAAACCAACCCCCTCCCCCCCCCTTTTCCATTTTACCAAACAACCAAAGGAAGAAGCAGAGTATACAGAAGAGCAAACGTTCGACGGCAACTGTACGCGAGCAGTTTTGAACTTTTGATATTAGTTGGGTTGGTGTACGTACCCCCCTAACCCCCTCCAATACTCTCCTATCCTCCTTTTCATCCCCTCTCTCTCTCTCTCTCTCTCTCTCTCTCTCTCTCTCTCTCTACCAACTCCTCCTCCCTTCCGTATGAGTGCATGGGATCGTGGCTGCATTCAGTAGCTGCTTTTGCTTTTCAAACTTCCCCCCCGAAGCACGGTTTACATTCCCACGCCCCCGGTACCAGAAATTATTCAATAACGGGAAACGAATTCTCGATGGAGTTTTCGCTGGATTTCTCTTACGCGACCAAAATTACGCTTGAACCAACCATAGATATTGTGGTCGGGGGCCACTTGGAAAATTATGCTCTGATTTTCTATACGGTGATCGGGTAAAAGTCGACTCTCGATTTTCTGCCTTTTTAAAATTTTCCCTTATTCTTCTTTTTCTTTCTGGTCTATTCGTCTTTTGCGGTTTCGCTTGAACGAGCAACCCAGCATAATGTGTGTTTGTGTGTATGTGTGTGTGCACAGCTCTCAAAAGTTTCCTTTTCGAACTTTGAAGTTGGTAG
The DNA here is from genome assembly GCF_049000335.1 of Polistes dominula. Taxonomy (NCBI): domain Eukaryota; kingdom Metazoa; phylum Arthropoda; class Insecta; order Hymenoptera; family Vespidae; genus Polistes; species Polistes dominula. The sequence continues at coordinate 3,277,150 of NW_028300915.1, forward strand.
GAACGTAGTTGTGATCTACGATAGAACGTGTCGTGCTTCTTTCTTCTTGGTTGTCTTCTGCATTTACCTTTTCCTCTCTTTCTCTTTTATATATATATAGTATACATAAACATTGTGAGATACAAAACACATATACTAATACAAGTAACCCTCTCTCTCTCTCTCTCTTGGTACGTTACGGGTAGCTTTCATTGTTTCCTAGTGTGTAGGTAGAAGGAAAGGATCTCGCGCCCCGTCATCCAGCCCTTAGTGACGGAACGTAAAAGGGCAATAAAACACACGGGACGCATCTGGGCTACGAGCTTTACAAGGCACTAGCTCCTTTCTTTATCTCGTGCCCTGGGCCATCGCTCGACTCCTAAGCGATTTCTCGAACGCCCATCTTTCTCTCTCTCTCTCTCTCTCTCTCTCTCTGTCTTTCTTTCTCTCTCTTTTGATATCCTTGAAACCATTCTAACCCCTTCTTCTCCCAATCTCTTTCCACCCTCACCCACTAAGGCCATGAACCAAAAGCGACGTTTCTTAGGAAAACGTTAGGAAAAGGTATTGCTAAACTATAGAAGAAAATTTCTATACTAAAACTCGTTTCTTTTACGTTATTTCGAATCTCAACTGGTGTAATCGAAACACAACAATTTCCTGTGATTTTTTTGTTGTTGGTAACGATCCTGTAAAAATAAAATAAAAATAAAAGAGAGGGGAAAAAGATTCGTGAAAGTTTTCATTACTTCGATGTAGATACACAGTATATATGTATATATGTATAATAGAAAATACGAATTCTCGTCGTAGACAGTTTCGTTGTTCATGTAATTCTACGGTAAAGTTGTAAACGTCAAAAGAAAGCACGTGGGAATGAAACGAAATGAAACAGGAGTTAGGTTGGAGGGATTGAATGGTCAAGATAAAATTTAAGATCGAGCAAACCACCTCCCTCTTACATTACCCATTTGCGTTACCCTCCTCCTCTTTTTCTTCTCTTCTGTGAAAACCGTAAAACGATAGCAAGAGGATCTTTGATGGGTTGCGAGCGATCAAAAATACCTTTTCTACGACCTTACGAACAAACTATTTTTATTCTCAGTCATTTCGTGTGACCCCCTTTTACTGTTTCTCTCTTTCTCTCTCGTATGCACAACCCGTGCAATAGGGTAATATTCCATGGAATTTTATGGATAAAACGATAAGCAAATGTTAGAGATCTATCGGTAATATCTTTTCGAAACACGTATGAAGTCATATAATAATTGATAACTTTTCGCTTATCTATTTTAAATGTTAGCTTTTTCTAACATATTTTATTTTGATCAGACTACTTCTTATCTTATTAACACGAGAATTATCGTATATATAGTAAACCGAATATCGAAATAAGAGTTATGAAATAATATCTCGTTTCAATGTTTTCTTTTATTACAACGGTTTACAAACTATTCGATGAATTTGAAATATTTTAAATAACCCTTTGTGTGACAACTATTGGCATTAAAATTAAACTATATATATTTGTTAATTTTTTCTATTTGTATTCAATATATATATATATATATAAGTATATTAATATTTAAGAATTATATCTAATCTTATTATCACAAGAATTATCGTACATGGTAAACCTTCATGTGACAATTATTGACCTAAATTAAACTATATACATTTACCAATTTTTTTCGATTTATGTTCAATAAATTTTTATAGGTATAATATTTGAAAATTTCTAAATATGAATAAAAAAAATAATAAAAGTTGCATATATGCATTGTACATAATTTTAAAAAGTGCAATCCACAAGAAAACTCATTGAAAATACTGAATTATATCATCGTAGTTACGTCACGATTTATCGTTTTTATCACCTTAATTTAAAATAAAAACAACTTACATTATATTCTCGTAAAAGATTACGTTTCTCCTCTACAATTTGCAATAATGCAAATTCAAAGTTTATCATAGAGTTTTAGTTTGTGTTTATGTTTTAAAAACAACTGTCGTAGATTTTACTTCGCCAGTTTTCGTAGTAGGGATACTAGTTACCGAGGCCGTTTCTATTTCAAGCCTCACTTTGGAAAGAAAAAGATAACGATAGGACGTAAAGTACGCTTAGCCGTACCAAGGAGGGTGTGGGGACTGTGTGGAAGGGGGTGGAGGGTTGAAACGGAAAAGCGAAACGGAGTTTCGTATCGTTCGTGGCATACCGCTATAGCATATCTCGTACGTACCTAGGTTCGTACGTACCCACTTCCTACGAACGTTATATTAATGTTACGTTTAGGTAGGAGAAATCCCAAAATACGATCGGCCAACGGGAAAGCCGCGTTTACACGGGACATTTATCGCGCGACACGATTTCGAAGGTCCCTACCCTCTCTTTCTCTCTCTTCGTAGTAGGCTATACGGGTAAAGCAGCAGCAGCAGTAGCAGCCTTTACCGAGTCACCCCTTCGACCCTTACCACATCCAGGTTCTAGTAACACCCTCTTACTTCAATTTCCACTAGGAAGCTCGTGGTAAAGCGGTCAAGACATTCGTTTCTCGAAACGTTCACTTAGATTTACATGTTGTTTCTCCTTATTCTTCTTCTTCTTCTTCTTCTTCTTTTATTTTCCTTCTTCTCTCTTCCTCTTTCTCGCACTTTATTCTACTCTTCTCACCCTTACTTTTTTTCCCCTGGTAATACGATTTATTTGGAGAATTTACGTTCGCTATCTTACTTTCTCTCTTTCTCTAGTTGAATTTATTTTACACGAAGAAAAGCCGAACGACGGGCACCGGTGGTGGTGGTTGTGCGACAAACCGACAGTGCGGACGAAAATACGCGTATATAAAAGCTTCCAAGGATTTAGTTTAATTGTCTTTTGAAGAAGATTTATTACGACGAATGTTTGTCGTTTCGTTGCACGCAAGTTTATTTTTCCCCCTCCCTTATCTTTTTTTTCTACTACTCATCCATACTCCTATATTTTTCGGTTCTTTTGTTATTTCTCGTATGATTTTTTTTTCTTTTTATAAACATCCCTAAACTACCGATCATCATTTGGAACAAATTCTTCTTCGTAATTTCGAAAGGGAAAGTATTTAAAAAAAAAATACAAAGTAGGGTTTAAGAAAACACAGTGGAGAAATAGTCGCCATTAGGGATGCCAGAAAATGTTAAGAAAAAAGAAAATAAAGAGAGAGAAAGGGAAAAAAAAAGAAACTATGAGACAGAAGCGATGAATCGTCGTGATAACTAATACGTCGTTAATTACAGTCGGTGTAATTAACGCGGATGTCTAGACGTAGAGAAAACGCGTAAAGCTTTATGTCGCTTTTATGGCACTCTGGCGGACTATCGACTACGCTTTTACGAATTATTTTCCAAGGGTGTTCCGTGTGTTAACCGGTTACGTCCGACAAACCAACGAACCAACCTGAATCTCTCGTTTTCCTCTACCAATTGCACGTTTTCGTCATCGTCGTATCTAATACATACACATATGTATATATGTATATATAAACGCATATATATGTAATACATATACATACACTTATATACATATATGTGGTAGGTGAAGCATATTGCGATCTCACATGCTAGTTGGAGGGCTAATTAAAAATGGAAACTAATTTCGTCGCGATGAAAATTGCTCTTGTAAAAGTGCTGCTACCGTACGTTACGGACTGTTACGGGCCGCTGAATGTTGTTATACGTCGGTAGTATATGAATTTACCCTCTTGCAAATGGTCAGCAAAGTTATGTCGACGAATTAACGTTAACGATAATGAAAGAAAACGAAAAACCAAAAAAAAAACATATATATATATATATATATATATATACGTGCAAATATTTTTATTCAAATTCTTTCAAAATATAATTCCCACATAAATATATATATTTTATTTTTTATAAAAATGATAACAATTTTGGCAAGGATCTCTTTTGGGTCCTCAATTTTGTACAAAACTTTCGCCAATAAATAGTTGGCAAAACTCATTGGAACCGTTCATGGGATAGCACGTTATCCAACTTCCACTTGAATAAATCGCAAAGTTTAGATATGGTCGTTCTCTCCCTCTCTCTCTCTCTCTTTCTCTCTCTCTCTCTCTCTCTCTCTCTCTCTCTCTCTCGTTCTCTCTTTCGGCCAGCAGCTCCGCTCTATTAATTAAACGCATTCCTCGCGGCACGAGCGAGGCCGAAATTAAAATGCGTGCCAGCTATGTCGTTGGACTTTCCATTCTCGAGAACACCAGAGAGAGAAAGAGAGATAGAAAAAGAGAGAAAAAGAGAGAAAGAGTGAGTACTCGCTACCTACCTGCCTCATTTTTTTTCCTTATTCTTCATTAAAACCGTCGAAAGATAAAAAATTCACGTCTCCCTTTTCCCCTCTTCTCTTCTCTTCTCTTCTCTTCTCTTCTCTTCTCTTCTCTTCTCTTCTCTTCTCTTATCATCTCCCCTCTATCCTCGTTTTCTCTCTCTCGTTTTTTTTTTTCTAAAAGATAAAATTGTTGCGATTTAATGAGCTTTGCGTATGGAATTTGCGAAAAGGTCGAAGTAACAAGTTCTTTAACATTGTAATCGATTAAAAGTCAACCAGGAGAGGTAGCAACGAAAAGTTCGTTTTAGTCCTTAGGAAGTTGAAAGACTTTAAGGGGCTGTCTCGTAAAGGGAACGAAGGAAGAGGAGTTAGAAGGGATAGGTAGTCGTTTCTGAAGGAGTCGATGGACATCGATTGGTTTTATACCACCCGGGAGACTTAATTACTTCGTTCTACTCGTTCTACTCGTAACTCTTCTTCTTACCTTGAGTTTTCATAAGTAACAAGAGAGAGAGAGAGAGAGAGAGAGAATATATTGAAGACGTCATTGTCCTCTTGTTCCCATTCTCATGTTCGTCTACTGCTAACCGAAAATTTCTTGAAGGAAGTTTCCATCACGGTTATAGACTGGGGGTGGGGTTGGGTCTCCTTTGCATATTTCAATCCGTACAATTACCCTGAGGCCTGACATAAGTCTTTCATGGAATATACTGTATGACGTATATATCTATATACCCATATATATATAGAGAGAGAGAGTATATATGACTTCTTGCATTGTATATGACTTTGCAAAGTTTCTCCAGGTAAATAGAGAGATGGGAGACAGCTTTTGTTCGAGAAGCAACTACCAAACCACCCATCCACAAACTCACCAAACCATTTTCGAAGGTCTTATTAAACGTGTCTCACTCCTACACGTAAATCCCTTACAAATAGCGAAAGCACCCTTATACGCTCGCTTGCCTTCATCGTTTCATTCACGTTCTTGTCGTCGTCTCGTCATTGGATATCCGAATCGTATCGTTTTATCCTTCTCAACGACAATTTTGTGTTGTTTTGTTAAACCAATCAACTGTTCTATTTTTTTATTTTTTTTTATTTGAGATATTCGAATTATTTATGGGAATAAAAAAAAAATTAATTATAATTGGGTAATACAAAAAATTCTCCAAATGGCATGAAATTAATTAAACTTAATATCAATTCAATAATATTCGTGATTTTTATTTATACGCAATAAGAAAATAAAATAAAATATCTCCGATATATAAATGAAGTAACTTATTTATTATTATTTGATTGAAAAAGAAAAAGAAATGTTTTAATTAAAATTTTGCTGACCAAATTGACCCCATTTTAGATCATTGAGAATTTATGACCATCCCGTGGTCCAAACTTAACCCAATTGGCTGAGGTTACAATTTAAAATTATATATGAAAGAAATAAAAAAAAAATAAAAACATAATAAATAGAAGTCATCAACACACTCGTGTTTTTCTATCTTTGTTTAGCACACACATGCATGTATATAATATATAGAGGATGGGGTTGAAAATATAAACGTCCAGGTAGCAGGAGGAGAGACGACACGAGAATGTCGAGGGGGCCTTTCGCCGTTAGGCGAATTGCATCTGGGAATTGAGGTGGTGCACGTAGTAGGATGCATCCTCTCTAGCTGGATGCACTGCGAATGCAATAACAATAACGTCGATGGCACTCCGACAATCACGGGGACGACGAGGATGATGACGTTGTAACGGCACCGATAATAAAACCCCTTCATTCACCCCACCCGCAACCCCCCTCTGATATATATATATATATATATCTGTATACCATATACGTTTTTCTGATGCTCATATTCCACAGATTTAAACGAATTTTATGTTGTGAAAAAAAACAAGAAAATAGACAAATTAAACGAGAAGTTTGCCATCAATGTTTTTTCAGATAACCTTTTTTTACATTTCGTATAACAAAATATATATAGAATATACAAAATCTTTCTTTCGAGATAAAACAAAAAAAAAAAAACAAAAAAAAAGGAAGAAAATCGAACATTTATGATTCCACGTTTTCCTACGTTTCAACTTTTCCCATTTTATAAAAGAAACTCGAGATGGTTTTATCCATTCTCTCTGCGAATCGGATTGGAAAAACATGAATATATCGTTGATATTGTCTCTGTGATGTTTTCCAATGTAAAATATAATGGTTACAGGTGGATGAGATACAATACACACACCTATGAAAATACGAGGATGATATGCTCGTGTTCAAACGTTTCATCTCGCATCATAGAAGATAACACAACGACAATGTGACAAACATTTTAATCATAAAATTGATAGTCAGTCGATATCATCAGTCTCCCATAAATATGACTACGAGAATGACAACAATAATAACAGAGAAACGCGTTGTCTATCGCGAATTTGATTGTAACAATTAATTATCGTACAATATTGCAAATCGATGATAGGAAAAGGAAGGAAGAGAAGGGGGATGGTGGGGTGGTATATAATCTGATGATCAAATCTCTCTCTCTCTCTCTTTCTCGCATTGGGCAATTAGTTGAAACATTATTAAATTTGAATATCGTTCCCTTGGGTTGTTTGCTGCTTGGCTCTTACCGAGAAGAGAGAGAGAGAGGAGAGATCGGCATATCCGTATTTGCTAATTACTTACTAATCCCGTTTTCCCAAGTAATTAGGAACTTATTAATGCGGAAGATCAAACAGAGTACGTTTACGTGCCCCCAAATCCCCAACCCCCCCCCTCAGCTTCCTCAGATATAGTAAGATAATGGTATATTCAAATTCTTACCTATATTCCCCTCTTTTTTGTTTTATTAAAGTAGATACTTTACATAAACGCGTGAAAATGTAAGTGACAACGGTGAAAAAGGGTGTTTGCAAAAAGGGGGAAAAGCAAAAAGAAATCTTTTGAGAGAAATCACGGAATACTTGGAGCCTGACTTATTCGTTTTCACGGCAGTTTCTATCTTGGAATGTGTTCACAATTCTCTCTTTCCCTTTGTGACTCCTTTTCTCGAATAATTAATGCACGTTTCTTACTCTCTTTCTTTCGAGGAAAACTTTACTACCTTCAGTTTCTTGCCGTCAGACTTTTTCTTGTTTTCCTTTTTATCTCCGGCGTTAGGATACAACACAAAAAGAATAAAAAAAGAAAGAGAAATAAAAAACAGGACGATCGAATGATAGGGAAAACATACGACAGGATAAAAACTATCTTTTCAATTCGATCGAGTATCTTTCTCGTTTAATTCAATCCCGATATAAATAGTAGTAACTAAATGTAATCGATATATCCCTGTCCCTTTATTTCCCATAGCAACCCTTATAACCAGGGTCGTCCCATCAATTCGATTTTCTTTATTTTACGAGAGATTTGCCAATCTTTGGATAATTACTTCGCGAGAAATGCGATACGTTAGTAGTGAGTCGTCATGCACGATAAATTTTATTTCTCTCTCTCTCTCTCTCTTTCTCTCTGTCTCTCTGTCTCTCTCTCTTTTGGTTTCTGAAATGGCAACCTTACGATTACGGCTTTCTAAATGGCCATAAGCATCGAAGCGACCCGAGAACTAACTCTGCAATCTGCGATTGCCGTAAAACGCTGAATTTAAGTTACCATTAATTTGGTATTACATCTTTGCTTGTATGCGTATGCGTCTCTCTTTCTCTCTTTCTGTGTATATATATATATATGTATGAGAAAGAAAGAGAGAATGAATTCACATGGTAAGAGGGTAATATTACTCTCTCCGTGGAAGGATCGTTTAAATCGTACTATACCATAATACATAAATTCTGACAATGCGAAAGTAGTAGCTTATTTTGAACTACAGTCTGACTTATCGTCGATCTCTACTACTACTCAGAAAGAAGAGGGGTAATCAATTTCGTTAAACCATTGCTATATATAATACGCGTAACACGTACGAGAAGAAGAAAAAAAAAAGAGAGAGAAATATTTTCACGTAGTTTGCGTGGAAATAGGATTTGGAAGTAAAGATATGTCCTCCTCTGTGTAAAGATGCGTATTTGTGTTTGCGTACGTATGTGTGTGTGTACGTGAAAGTATGGGATTGTGCAAGAGAGTAGAAATGCGGTTTTTGGGACGATCCGATGGAAACGCAAATCGGACGACGATCTCGGAAGCTTCTCCAACGGTAATTTCTAAAGTTCCCAAGACGATGGAAACTGTTTGGTAAGGGGTTACACTATGTAACTGAAGGAACTGAGAAAATCTGGATATCTCGTTAGGGTATAGTACGCGGACTCTCTCTAGTCAGTTCTCTCTAGTGACTTAACCTCCTTCTCTCTCTTGCTCGTTTCTTAGCCAAATAATTAATACATACAAGTCTCTTAGGAATAAGGAAGGAATTTGGTAGAAATGTTGTTGCCCTTCCTGTTATTACACTGCTGCTATTGCTCTGTTGCTGTTGTTGTTTTGTTTTGTTTGTACGTGCTCGTATAAACGCCCTTGCAATATTCTTCCTTCTCCTCCTTCTCATCTTCCTTCTCCTCCTTTTACTTGTACATCCTAACGTCCATATAAAACGTTACGTTAACGTTCGTGATTATTTTCACGATCATGAAGGAAAACGTTAATAATAATATTTTCTACTTTGGTGATAAAGCATGATAAACGGATGATTTAGAAGAAGAAGAAATAGTAGTAGTAAGGTACGTCAATAGTCAGACGATAAATATTATTCCACGCACGAAGGTAGAATATATAGGTATTAGATATTAAGTAGTACGAGTCGAGGATAAATCCATCGTATCAAATATGACAGCCAACTAAAGAAGAAAGGATATACTCGATTATCTTTCTTTCAACGTAGAGAAGAAAAAAAGAAAAGAAATAAGAAGAAGGGGAGTAGAGAAGAAGAAGAAGAAAAAGAAGGAGGATCATTACGAAGAAAGATATCCATTTTTCGTGGATACGAACTCGCTCATTCTGGCGAATAAAAGAAATGCTTCCTAAAGTTTTGGTAGACCCTTTTTATTTTTTTTATTTTTTTTAAGAAAGAGACGAATAAGCGTATAAAAGAGGAAGAGAATATCAAGAAAGAAAAAAGAAATAGAAAAAAGTGAGTGAGAATGAAAGAGATGGAAAAATAGTGTGGAACGTAGAAGGGAAACGATTCGATCTCATCACGGAGGAGAAGAGGGTGCAGTTAGTAACATCTGGTGCCGAGAGGGAACACTGAGTGCTCGAGGTAGAGAGGAGGTTACACGCATAGGGTAGCAAAAGAGAAAGAGAAAGATAAAGAGAAGTAGAAACGTCCTTGCTAATGCGGACGCAGTCTTTTCTCGCGTGCAGATTCCCGTAGTTGAAGTTGTGCGTCTCGCAACAGTCTCTCTACCACCTCAAAAAGAGAAAGAGAGAGAGAGAGAGGGACGTGTAAAGGGCTGAGGGTTTTACCAAAAGGAAAACGAAATAGAGAAAGAGAAATAGAAAGAGAAAGAGAGGTACATTAGCCGCAAAGGGGATGCTACGAGGATCTCTCAAACTGTCGTCAGGACTTAAGTTTGCTTTTTCTACAATCCGAAATGTACGACAGAAGGCGGCAATATCCGAAGGGAAATTCGCGAGGGCGTGATATTTCTACTACTACCCCGTGAATATTTTTCTTTTACTTCTTTCTCTCCTTTTTCTTTCTCTCTGTCGTTATTCTTTACCGTTGGAAAAAAAAAGGATGAAAGAAAAGAATAAAAAAAAAGAATTGAACGAATTCTCTGCTACTCTCTCTTCTTCTTCCTTTTCTTCTTATTCTTCTTCTTCGATAGTAGTACCGATCGTTATTCCGTATAGTATAGCGTGCGAAAAACGAATCGTATACATTTCGGAAGACAAATGTTCGTGAACACGGGCCACGCCCTCGTTTATTCTTTTCCCCCACCCCCCTTTGGAAAATATCTGAAACTGAAGGAAAAAAAAATAATAAAACTCCCTCTTTCAACCCTCATCTCCTCTCATCTAACACGAGGTAGAATGTTTGTTATTTTTATAATAAAATATTGTTATATTTCTATTAACAAATTAGGTTGATCGTTAACGTTGGATCGTTAATACAACAACGTGGTTATAAAAGAAATATGAAATAATGAATGAAACTGATGAAAAAAAGGAAAAAAAAAATTAAATTAAAAACGAACGTCATGGAAACAGAATTTTGCATGTTGGAACGTGAATATAATTCGTCTTGTAACACGAATACTATTGCTATTGCTGATATACCATAGAATGAACAGAGATAGAAAGGAATGGGTAATATAATTTGAGCCAGGAGTATCGACATATTGGATTCTGCAGTCGAAACGGCACCCTCTAAACCGACGTATCTCGTTATATCGTATTTGCATTCGATCTGTAGCTTGACGTGGGACGACAGCTACGTTGACGGCCGCCAATTCCTACACACACACCTTTCAGTGTGATATCTATTGCAATACTAGTAGTAGTAGTAGTACGATATGTGTTGTATCGGATCGTATCATCCTTTCTTATCTTTTTCATATTATCTCGCTCACTTTCTCCGATACTTGTCATTAGTGACAAAGAAGAGAGAAAGAGAGGGTTAGAGATAGAGATAAATCCTTCTTGACAAGCAAAAAAAAAAGGGAACAGAACAAAATCTCACAGATTGATCCCACCGTGTCATGTCAATCTGTGATAGTAAAGGGGAACGGCTTAGATTAATGGGAATGACCTTTCAAGACAAGAAAGGAACAACGAGTGACGCGTGTTAAGGAAACTAAATGCTAATCGCTAAGGCACGATCTTAACAGAAATTAGATAGAGAAAGAGGATGAGAGAGAGAGAGAGAGAGAGAGAGAGAGCAAGTAACACGATATAGATCTCGGGCTCGTTTTTAACAATGTTAGAACTTGATATCGTTAGTTTAGATATCGCGTGCGTAAAACTCGAAACACGTTAGTTACGAGAAGGAAGCGCATACTTCAAGCTCTCATTGGATAGCGCAAAAGTAAGTGGTAGAAGCTTAGTTGAAATGAAAGAGAAAGAAGGAAGAAAGAAAAAGTAAAAAAAAAAAAAAAAGCTATAGGTATATAAGAATACTACGAATGCGGGAGTCCTGAAACGATAACGAACCCTTCTTCCACTCGGCAAAGTTCCGCGCGATTCGAAGAGAGGTTAAAAGGGTAGGAACTGTGGGAGGGGGTGGGGAAGGAGTGGGATGGAAAAGCGTGGCCGGATAACTCGGCAGCAGGGATTGGTTCGTTAATGTTATCGGTGGCTCGCGTGATGTGGAACATAAAGCATCGTACCTTCTTGAATTTCGTTCCCTTTGTGCGCTTGGGAATTTATGTTACTCCAATCCTGTCGCACACACCACACGGGGGCACTAAAGTAAGAGAGAAAACTGAGAGAACTAAAGGAGGATGAGAGGAGGAGGTGGAGGGTAGTTGTGAAGGTGGAGAACGGTAAAGAATAGGAGAGGGAGGATTTTGCGATAATACTTTAGAAAGCTAGCTAGCTAGTTACTCTCTTTGCTTCGTTTACTTTTATAACAAAGATTTTTCTTCGAGATCTGTAATTTAACAGAAAATAAAAGGAAATAGATAGAGAAAGAGAAAGAGAGAGAGATAACCTGTGTGTATTGAATTAGCTAATAAGCTAAATTTATCTCTAGAAACTTTCAGTATTTTATATATTTTTTATTTATTTTATTTATAACTTAATAAATAGTAATAGTGTTTTTTTTTGTACTTATTGACCGATCCAATTATGAACTTCAATTCCTCTAATAAATTTATTATTTTCTTTTTAGATTTAAATAAATAATACTAATATTTTTTACTTATTTATCAAGCCAATATTAATGTATTTTCCTCTCTGTTATTTAAATTAATTAAGATATATTTATTAGTATTTTTTACTTATTAATCATCCCAATATTACTGCACTCTTTCTCTCTCTTTCTTCCTATAGTTCACCAAAAGATTTATGATTTTTTTTATATTGAAATAAATAATACCATTATTTTTTACTCACCACGACCAATCCAATATTAATGTACTTTATTTTAGTATACAATTTTATATTTAAACAATAATATTACTATTTTGTACGTATTAAATCAATATTTAATATTAATGAAGACATTCTCTCTACCTACCTCTGTCAGAATCTTTCAATTTACGATTCACTGAGAGATTAAGTAGATTAACATCAAAGGACGAATATGACGATACGGTTAACTCACGAATGGTAACCTCAAGGGGTAGACAGGACTTGTCATATTTTCGATGAAATTCCATTAGACCGTATGCGGTCCCCTGTGAAACGCAGCGTGCCGTTACTAGCTGTTGCTGTTACTGATACTGCTGTTACTGTTGCATCGGTTGCTAGTCGTTCTTCTACAGAGTACCTACATGAGTCGTTAGTGCTCACACGATGAACTGTTCTCTCTCTTTCTCTCTCCCTTCTGTCCATTTACGGTGGTTAGCAGCACCACCACTAGGCAGTTCACTCGCGCGAACCATTAGCACCTCGTGAGTTACGGTTTTGCCTCGGTATAAAGGTCTTTCTCATTCTCTCTTTCTCTTGCTTGCTTGCTTGCTTACTTGCTTGCTTGCTTGCTTGCTCACTTGCTTGCTCGTACAACCATACACTTTCTCTTTCGTGTGTGTATGTGTTACCCAAAGAGACGACGACCCTTGGAATCTCTTTCTCTTTCTCTTTCTCTCTCTTTTCGTACTCCATCTTCTCCTGCTCTCGTGTATCGCTCTCTCGTGCCTTGTATATTAATTATTTCAGACGGAAAAGGGTAGCAAGGTGGTGCCACTACCATCACCACCACCACTATCACCAATACTAACACTAACAACAACAACACCATTGCCCCTGGGCTTCCCCCTTGGGAGATAGAGAAAGCATGACGAGGGTGAGGGGGAAGGGAAATTGCATAGATACCGCGGGAAATTACATTGACCCAGATTTTCTCACTCAATCTGTCTTTTCTACTATTTTCTAACGACTTTTTCCTCTTTTTTTTAATTTTCTATTAAAACTCTTCACACTCTTGGCCACATATGTGGACGCTTAGTTTTTTATAATTATAGTTAATGTCAATAATAAATAGAAGGAAAAATTTGATAGATCAAACGTTTTTAAACATTTTGGTTTTGAGGTTAAGAACGAGATTTTACTACATCTTTTGTAATACATCACATTACTCATTATTCAATCGTTTTCGTACGAGACTAGAACGAATTAAAGGTTTAGTTAAAATATTTTTGTTTGCAAGAGAAAGTGATTTAAGAAAAAAAGAAACCAAGAACCAAAAAATGACGGGAAATTTGAAATAGCTCGTAAATATGGTCGCGCTTTCTTTGAACTTTGTACCAACAACGATATCGCATTACGTTTCTACAACGAAATAAAGAATGAGAGAAAGAGAAAACTTTCGCGTATGTACTTCTTTGACCATATCTCGTTGACTCTTTCGGCGTCGGAATAGCAAGTTAAAAGTATTTCGTGGTTAACCCTTGGGACGTTATGAATTGCACTTAAGGAAGGACCTCGACCCATAGATTAACCTCCGTTTCAATTAATCACCCGGTATACTGACGGAACACGATCCATCTCTTTTTCTCATTCATATACACACACACACATATATATATATATATACACGTATACATTTTCTATCAGAAAATGAACAAAAAAGAAACAATTGTCCTTAGAAATACGATTACTGTTTGTCGATAATAAAAACGAACGTTTCATTCCGCGTCCTTAATAATTGGTTCTGTTCTTTCGTTCCCTTCGTACAAATCGCCCACGATACTTAAATCGAATAGAAACCGAAGTAGCTCTTTATCGTTTAAAATTAATGAGTTAATTGCTTATGTGCCGGATATTACTCGTTTCGAACGAACCACTTTTTTCTTTTTTTTTTTTTTTTTTTTCATTTAAACAAACTCTTACTTAATCGGTATTATGAAAAGTTTATAGAAAATTTTATTTCGTATTTAAATGTTAATACAATGATCAGGTAATTTATTGTCTACCTTACCTTATTATACCTTACCACACCTTATACGTACATTCTTTCGACCATCTGGAAACCACAAGGAAGATAATTTAACAACACACTGAGAAGGATTTAACGATAATTTACGTAGTGATATAAGCAAGTGTCTTTATGCAGTATACGCAAACCTGCTCGTCGTCGTCGTCGTCGTCGTCGTCGTCGTCGTCGTCGTCGTCGTCGTCGTTGTCGTTGTCGTTGTCGTTGGACGTTCCTTGTTCTATCTCATTTAAAGTGGTGGTGGTGGTAATGGTGGTGAGATGTTATTGCTAGGGTAGTTTAGTATGCGGTACGTAAACGTTTGCGTATGCTCAAAGAGCAACGACAATACCCCTTGTTTACAGTTTAGTTAATGTACATGCATGGTAAAAGTACATTAATATATCATTTATATAACGTTTTATTTATATAAAAGCATTTATATATGATAAGAAAGGAATTAAATGATATTAATTATAATTTATACAAGTTTATTTATTATGGAAATTGTGATGAATTATTGCTATCTTTTAAATAAAATTATTGATAGAGAACAAAATTATATGACATAATAAGTTCTAAATTTCTATGAACTTTTTTTAAACATGAATCACAAATACACCTCTGCCAAGTGTAATTGTACTTTATTTAGTATATATAATATAACCCAATTACTTTTTAACTAATTGATCCCTTTTTATTATTCCATATATAAAAGTATATTAACCCAAGGTTATCGAAATGTCATATTTAACAAATTGAATGGCATTAAAAAAGAAACTGATGGAGAACAAAATGGTATGACATAATAAGTTCTAACTTTCTATTACCTTATTTTACGTATGAATACACAAATACACCCCTACCAAGTGCAATTGCACTTTATTCTTTAATATAACCCAAGGTTATCGAAATGTGAATATTTTACGAGATATTTAACAAATTGAATGGCATTAAAAAATGAAATTACCATCAATACAATTGTCATTTATTATTTATTTGTATTTTTGTTTTTGATTTGAAGATGAGTAGTAGTAATTCGTATTAGTTTCCAAAATTAGCCTATATCTGTCTCTCTCTCTCTCTCTCTCTCTCTCTCTCTCTCTCTCTGTTTCTATTTCTATCTCTGTTTTTGTCTTCGTTAACAAAAGGAAAGTTATAAGGGATGATACTTCGGTAAGGATAATGCTGGAGATATTCGCCATAACATACATATATCAATCTCAGCTGGATTAAGCCTGGAGCTCAGGAGCTGCTTAAGTCCGGCGTATCCATTAAACTCTCGTCAGGAGGCGCCTAGTACGTGACACGACGGTGGTCTTAAGCAAGTTTGATGAAACTTTTCCGCGTCGTGGAAGGAAAGGTGAATGACGTGTCAGGAGGAACAGAAAAGAGAGAGAAAGAGAGTGGAAAACAGTCGAGCCCAAAGGGTCGACGCACTCTTCTTCTCGAGTAAAAATACTATCTCTGGGTACACACTATATATATATATATAAATTATAAATTATCCCTTATATATTACATTACATATATAATGTAATATATGTGTTAGTGTATGTTTAAGTGTGGGTTTATTTATATATATATAAAAAATAAAGTGTTGCGTTTAAGTTTCATCTTTTACCCGGTTATTTTTTTTATAAGAAAATTTTTTTCATTCTAAACGATGTGACTAATGAATAGGATTATTTTATTTAACCTTTTAATATATATTTTTTTTCTTTGTGTTTTAGCTCTCAGAGCTCGAGCAGCGTGTCTTGGAGGCCGAGGGCAGAGCCGATGAAGCGGAAGATAAGGTAATACTAAGAATAAAAAAGTATAATATATATATATATATATATAAAAAAGGAGAGAAAGAAAGAAAGGATTTGTTGAGATTCGTGTCGTTCATTGATAGGAGATATATATATATAAAACCGTTTGGAAGAGTTTGCGAGAGAAATCGTTCGAGTTGGATGAACACGAGTAAACATTGGGGGTTTGGTCGGGGTTAGAACCGAGAAACGAGTGGATTTAATCGGGTGTAGAAAAATTTGTTGAGAGAGAGTGTTTCTCACGATGAATCTCTCTTGCGTGAAGTAGTGACAGACTGCTCGAGAACAATCGACCGTAAAAAGACATTCAAGTGGCTGCTACTATTTTATTTCTTTCTTTTTATTCTTTCTATCTTTTTCCGTAACCATAAATAACATATAGTATTAAATGTCAGTTACAACTAGTACGAGTTAACTCGGAAAATTACTTACGACATTTTTTCACTTGGCTAACTTGCTCTCTTTCTTTCTCAAACGATTTGTTTGAAAATAATTACTGAATTTTATCCCGAGAAAAATATACGAGCGGAAATATAAATAATTCATCGCAAAAACTAGCAGTTCCCATTTTACGTTCTTTCTATTTTATTCTTTTCTCTTCTCTTTATATTATTCTTATTCTGAATTATTATATTTTCATTTTTTCTATCTCGTTGAACTTTTATTATTCGTTTGTTCTTCTCTTTCCAATCTTTAGATTTGTTTGATCCTTTTTCATTCGTACTAATACTGAATCCAATATCGTTTAATCGTATAACAAACATTTCTTGTCAACATCGGAATTATGTCACAAGTGGAATTAAATGTCTGTTAGACCACTCGTGGAAATCTAACAAATGTATATGTGTATGTATGTGTGAGAGTTTTCTTGATCATTGGAAATGTTTGTTCGTAAGTTCGATACCATCCTGTATTACCGACGTGAACTTTCAATCTACTTCGAGCTTTTATACCCACCCACCCTATTCCACCCTCAATTTCTTTTTCTATCTGTCCCTTTCTCTCTGTTTCTCTTTCTTTTCGATTTCATCGATTTGTACTTGGTTCCCAAGTTATTACCTCCATACAGTCACTAACCATTCTTACCGACTGATCCAAATTCTCTTCTACCAATAGAAAAATATCACCTCCAACAAAATTAGAACTTACCAACAGACGGCAACTTATCACACTCGGGTTATTTAGTTTCCTAATTTATTTCTACCGATCTAGTTTCCAATTTCTGATATTGAAGAGAACTACCTTATCGACAATACTTTACATCGATTTTTGAACAGGTATTTTTTTTATTACTTTATCATTTTATATATATATGTATATATAAAACACAATAAGTTTATTATAAAGCGTGATAATCGTTTCAATCGTAATCAATAATAGATGTCACATTTATTATCAAATACGAAAGAAAGTTAAGAAAAATATGGTAAAATAAGAAAATAAACAATAAGAAAGAACAATAATTTAATTAAATAAAAAAAGTAATAATCAAAATATAATGCGTGCACATATGGAGAACGTGTTCATGCTTAAATTAGTATCATATTAAAAATCATATTAAAAATCGCGCGTAAAATAATACGTTCGTTAGTTTCCATTGAATTAATTCATAATAGTAATAATAATAATAGTAATGTAGTAATAGTAGTAGTAGTAATAGTAGTAGTAGTAGTAGTAGTAGTAGTAGTAGTAGTAGTAGTAGTAGTAGTAGTAGTAATAGTATCGTATCGTATCGGTCGGTACTCTCGCGGGTAAATTCTGTGTCAGGCAGGGCGCATGTTAGGCTGGCATTGATTTTTGTCTCTCTTGCCGTCTCTCTTGGAACGAAAGAAAGAGAGAAGGAAGAGAGCAAGAGAGAGAGAGAGAGAGAGTACGAGAGAAACACGAGAGAAGCACGAAGAGAAAGAGAAAGAGAAAGAGAGGAGAGTAAGATGGCCGACGAAGCGGCCGACGAGACCGCCGTTTTGTTATGACCTCGAAATTCCGTCTAAGATTCGCGAACCCCACGGTCACGTGTGTTAATCTTCGATAAGGTTGTTCATCATCATCATTTTCTTTTTTTTTTTTCTAACGATCCTATCGATCTTTATTAACTATAATAACAAATTTACAAAATCAATTTTTTGTTCGGTGAAAAATTTGATCGTGAAAGTATCTTTATTTAAACGATCCAAGAGTTAGTTGACCACCTCGACAAATTATGGATACTAGCAGGTGACACTGATGAAAGGTAAAAAAAAAAAAAAATCATGAAATTGTAATATCAACGATATATACGAGCTTTTTTAATGCTACACCGTTTTATTTTTAAAAAAAGTAAAATGCTTTTCACTCGTCTTATCTTTTTTTGCAAACTACGTACACACACATACGCGTATACGTGTATATACTGATGATATATATATGTACGTATGCACTTGCACGAAGAAAGTGAGAGAGAGGAAGAATGATTTTTTTTTTTCAATCACTTGTGTTCTTCCTACTCGTTAAACCATTTATAAAAAGTTCTTCATCGAATTCGTTAACTCATCCAAATTAAAGGAGAGAGAGAGAGAGAGAGAAAGAGAGAGAGAGAGAGAGAGAGAGAGAGAGAAAATTCTGGTCATATAGTCGCTCCAATTTCCCCTGTCTTTCGTGATTCACTACTCGTGATTCACAATACTCTGAATACGTTTATAAGCTTCTCTTAAGTTACATACACACACATACATAAGCACTCTGTGTACTCTTGATAAACTTTAAAAAAAAGATTCTTTTGATATGTCAGATATTATCTTAATTAGAGTACATTGGCCACTTGTGTTATTATTATTCTCCTCTTCGTACTGTACGTTGTAACATCTTACGTTTCTTTCATAATTAGTATCCCCTTTTCTTGTCTTTTATCATCTTAACTAATTTGAAATTATTCAAAGATACATTTATGCAACGAGATACTCATTAATCTAATTGCTAGATAAATTTGATTTTCAATTAAAGAATAAATCGATCGAACTTATTGAATATTATAAAATAATATCGAAGTTTAAAAATGAAATCAATTATATTCGTAGTCTGTAAATGGTTCATTTTAAATGTACGTATCTAAATATATATAAAATAAAAATACATTTTTAAGAAGAAAAAGAATAGCAAGGAAAATATCAACCCACGTTGAAATAAACGTCCTTTTGTCCCGTGTCGATCAGGGTGGCGTCGCACAGGAAAGACAACGAAACTAAAAAGAAATTGTAATAAAAAAACTAAAAAAAAAAAAACTTTGAAAAGAATAGCATTTAAGAGGCAATTTTACGTATATAGTAGTATACGTCGCGTCTGTTGGTACTTTAACGACGGCGAGTCAGTCAGAGTCGGCTTTTTGACGCGACGGACGCGACTTTTTAGAAGAATTGGCAAAGATCCAATTCCGTGAGTAATCCTGCACTTCCCGTGAGTGAGCACCCGCGCACAACAAACAAAATAAATCATCCCATATGAACCCAGAGACGTTTAGGCTTTATTTTCTCTTTTTCCCCTTTTTTCCCTTATTTTTTTTTTTTCTTACTCGTTGCAGTAATGGGGTTGTGTGTTATTAGTATTAGTAAAAAGCTACCATGGTAAATAGAATAGTAGTAGTAGTAGTAGTAGTAGTAGTAGTAGTAGTAGTAGTAGTAGTAATAGAAGGTTCTCGAGGTTCTCTCTTTAAATATTTCAGTGCGACGCCGACTCCTCATCGACTTTCAAACCCCCTCACTCTTTATCCACAACGATTTCTTTTTCTTTCTATTCGTACAATTGAAAAATAATTCAACGTTATTTTTATACGTCTATTGAATTATATTAACAATATGGGGACAATTGAATATTTTAAATAATGTCTGAACATTTTGACACGATTTCATTGTAAATAAAAAGTAACTTTCTTATTAACTTGTTCAACATCACTTTGTTTATGTTCGACAAGCTTTATTTTACGATTGTAAAGTAAGAGTAAGAGAGAAGGGTGATTTAGTCGCGTGCACGAACCACGTGGACTAGAGAAAGAGAGAGAGAGAGAGAGAGAGTGGGGGAAAAGGGTATTCACAGATTGATACTGGTGATAGTTGATGATGTATACATCGAATTATTTTCAATCATACTTCTTTTAATTTACTTTAAAGTTTTCTCCAATTCATTTCATTCGTTCTTTCTACTTTAAAGTATGCATGTAATCACCATCTTTGTCTCTGTTTGTCTCATTAATTTCTTCCCTTCTTGTAATCATCGTAGAGTCGTCTCCCACGCAAGTCTACGCTTCACCATGGATAGAACAAATCGATAAATCTCAAGGCAGCTTCCGTAGCTTGCAGTATCTCCAACCGTCCTTCCTTCCTTCCTTCCTTCCTACCAACTAACCCCCTCCTCCTCCCACATCATGCCTTACCTCAGAAGACTCCTGTTCTTTTCGATCAAATAGAAAAAAAGGGTTCGATGTTATCAACGTTAAAAAGAGTGTATATAATCTTGACAATGATTATTCGACGATGTTTTCTCTTTAAGATGTTATCGTTTAACACGAGTAGGTCAGTGACATGTCCAATCAACGTCGTCCTTGACTTTCATCGAAGCTCTTGCATTTGAACGTGATTGGCTACGACTGGGGACTATAGTCGTCGAACAAAATAAGAAACGCGCATGCATGCATTTAGGTCTTGTCTCCGTTAAAGATAAAAAAGACAGAGAAAGAGAGAAAAATGACGACTTTGGCTCCTACCACCCTCCACCCTCTCCCAACCCCTTGATTCTCTTTCTCCTATCTTTTTCCTTTTTGTCTCTTTCTTTCTCAGGGTCATCGTCTCGTCACAGGATGATGGTGTGTGCGCCGCGTGTGTATGCATATACGGCTCCTACGGTATCACCATCGATTCTCCCATTGGCCAGAAGCCAACGTGACTCACCGCCTCTAGGAAACCCCCGCGGTTTATGTACTTCGAGTTCGTTCAGTTTGCTTCGATCTCGAAACCAGCACGGTTCTATTCTTCTTCTCCTTCTTCTTATTCTTCATCAGCATCAGCATCATTTTCATCTTCTTTGTCTTCGTTGTTTATTGTTATCTTTCTTTCATTCAAATCATTATTGTTCATTGAAAAGTAGTGATCGATGTATACGGTTAAAACAACATTTTAAATTGTATTGTGCGTTTTATATTTACAAATGAAATTTAAGAAGCAGAATTAAGAACTAGGATCGATCAGAGTTACCATGGCTCCACAAAATTTGGGTAAGGCTTTTAGACCCATGTTTGAGAGGATTCGTTTTAATAATACCTTCTCGAACGATTAATCGAAGGGAAATACGACGAGATTGGGGTGTAGAAACGAAAAGAGAGAAAGATGAACAACGCTTGGGGTTGGCCTATCCTTCCTTCCATCCCTCTTTGTATCTCTATCTTTATCTCTCTCTCTCTCTCTCTCTCTCTCTCTCTCTCTCTCTCTAAAATGAAAAGGGGTTGCAAAACGTTCGTGGGAAACGAGACAGGACTTGGTACTCTCATCGTTTCTCTCCTTTTTTTATCATTAGTCCTCACATTCGAGGGTACTCGAGAAACTAAGTGTGAACTTGAAAGGGTTCCTACGATCTATAAAGAAATACCTTTTTTCGTTGTTTTTAAAATATAACATAAGAAAAACAATGTTTATATCGATCTTCTATTCCGCGTGTATACTTTCTGAAATATTTTTCACGGATAAAAAGATGGATCAAAGAAAAAGAAATGAAATATCGATATGAGAATGAACACATGCAGGAAATGAGAGAAAAACATTCATCGTTCTGAGGATTTTAACGTGAGCGTATTGATTTTCTCGATAGATATATACATATATATATATACTCCCCTTGTGCTACTAGTGGACGCAACTCTGTCGCTGTTCTGCGTCGGTTTACGTCGAGCGTTAAGGCGATATCGATTTTTGACAGCTGCTACGGAACCGAAAAGCACGTTTAGAAAAGGGGTGCACGAGGGTAGCACGCAAAGACACACATACACAGACACACTACCCGCACGCGGTGGTAGCAGCCCTTCGATGAGTACTAACGCGGGAGTGTGCGTTAAACACGCGTTCATCATCTTTTTCATTTGTTTGTTTTTTTTCTTTCGTTAATTCTCTCTTTTATCTTTCTTGGTCGTTTCAACAATTGTGAAATTGATTAAACAAATAGATTTGTTAAGTAATTAGATAAAGAAAAGAGAAACATGACAATTGTATTTCTAAGGTACGGATGATGGAGGAGCGGCTGGTGAAGGGTGAATATTGCCTAAGCACATCCGGCGTTGGTTCTCCGCCTCATTCGTTGCCGTCAACTTCCGGCACACAGAATGAAAAGCTCGAGGACGTCCGTTGTGCTTGCATCTCGAAATTAGAAACCCAAGTCGAAGAACAGGTGAGTAATCATTTTTTCATCAAATTATCGTTATTCATATCGATAAATAAGTATTATACATATATACTTTATCGTCAATTCCTTCTACGAAACTTGATAAGACCTTATCGTACTTATCATATACCTTTTCCTCTTCGATCGTTCTTAGAGACAATTAAGACTGCAAGATGCGAGACAAGTCGAGGCGAAAGCCGCAAGAATAAAGGAATGGGTTACAAATAAGCTACGTGAACTCGAACAACAGAATCAACATTTGAGGGAACAGAATAATAAGTGCAATCAACAACTGGAATTATTACGTAATCATATAACAAATATCGGTTTGAAACCACCTGTGAGTAATATAACGATGATAAACAAAATATATTTTGTTCAATGATTTAAATCATGAACGATTTTGTTCTTGTTCATAGGCACCAACGAGAGCATCCCTTTCTTTGGAAGTAGATCCAACGTTGCGTAGACGATCGGAAAGTTTAGAAGGAACACCTCAAACCGTACCGGAAAACGTTCAAAGTTCCGTAGCCGAGCCACAGACCGGTAGCAAGCACAGAAGACATCTTTCCGCGTGTGGAACCATTCAACGTGGAATACCAACCACCAATATGGATTCGAGGTAGAGTAACCTCTCATCTTAATTTAATTAGAAACCGATTTTAATGACTTTCCTTTTTTTACTTTTCCTACTATGTATCATCCATATTATCCGTTCTTAATAGATCATCAGATTTTTGCCAATCTAATCATTTTTGAATTCGCCGTTGATCAAACGTATCCCGATTCTCCTTGGGAGGTCTCACGACGTAATAGCGGCGCCCGACTTTCCGAACCGTGGTACCCTGTAACGTCCTGGGACTTCCTGCGGGGATCTCTCGACTTGTGTCATTTTCGAAACCTTGCTTCTGTTTGTTCATTTTTTCTGTTCTATTCTTCTGTCGAACGAAAATCTATTTTATCGAACCGATGATACATCACGCTAAAAATTCACGCGCGTGCACTTGACTTTTCTTACTTTTTTTTCTATGATCATCAGACAAATAATCTGTTCTCTATTTCTGATGTTTTCTTTTTTATTTTTTATTTAATTTAAGTTCCTTCTTTTTGTATTTTTCTTTTTTTCGTTAAAATTGTTCTATTCTTGTTACTCGTCCATTTTTCTTTTCAACAGCTTACTCTCCGAGGAACTGGCGGCAGCCGTGGAAAATTTGGTGATGCTGCCCAATATACCAGGTGTTTCCGAGACCAGTCGAGACAGTGGTAGCTCTGAGGCTGTGCACGATTACGCGGAGATTTATACGCCAAGTAGAGAAGGAATGAATTGGGGACAGAACAGTGGACAAGGTCCCAGACCACCTACACCGCCTCTTCATAGATTTCCCAGTTGGGAAGCAAAGATATATCAGGTAACGTCTCGTACCAGACTTCTATGTTTCTTCGCGTATTTTTCAACTTTGTAGATGGAGTTGAGAAACTTTGTCTCTTAAATTATATTTCTTTCTTTCTTTCTATTTTCTGTTATACACAATCGTACATCCTTTTCGTAGGTGGCAGACGGTGGCCTTGGCATCGGTCCACCAACGAACGAAGAATCGGCACCATCTTCGATGACTAACACAACCAGTTCATCAAAACATTCTCAAGCAACTGGACATAATTTAACGGCACATAATTCTCAAGGTTATTGCGATATATCGGTTCCGGTATATGCTACTGTTAAAGGTAAATATACTTATTCCATTAAATGAAACTATAATTTTATAATCGATACTAGTAAGTTGTTCCGATTTGTTTTCTAGGACGTGCTAGCCAAATCAGATCAATGCCGTTTGGTGACAGTTCCGATGACAGTTCGGACGGTGAAGAACATCCAAATCAAACAGAAACCAATACTAGAATTACCAATAGTTCTTCAGATAATACAGATTCTTCTCTCGGTAGTGGTAGTAGTCCTTCGAAGAGCGTGAAAACTACTAGCAGTTTAAGTCCAGCAAAAAGAAGCTCCAGTGGTTCTCCCAGCAAAAGCGTAAAACGTGGTTAGTTTCTAGATAATGAACTTTACTATTTGTTTGTCCTAGTTAGTTTTGTTATTCGTTGAAAAGTATCGAAGAACTCCCGGCAACTTTGAAATTCTACTTTTCACAGATACCTCACTTGAATCTGGCTTGTCAGAAGATTATGCCATACCACCTGACGCATTGAGCTCGACGTCTCTCGAGTCAAGCATGCCCAGTCTTTTGATGCGAGTTTCCGGTGAAAGTCCTAAGAAACAGGAATCTTTAGAAAAGACTGGACACTTGGCGAAACTTGGTGGAAAGTTGAAAACTTGGCGTAAGAGATGGTTCGTTTTAAAGAACGGAGTGCTAACTTATTGGAAAAGTCAAAACGACGTCAATAGAAAACCTCAGGGTCAAATTGTTTTGGACGAAGTTTGCAGGTAAATATGATCAAATAAATTTTATTAATGTTATTTGTATTATTTTATTATCAAAATGTTTAACAAATTTTTGTTTCTTTATTTGCCAGGATAAATAGGGCGGAAGGTGCTGCTACGTTTGAAATTTCTACCGGCAAGAAGACCTACTATCTAACTGCGGATTGCATTGCAACGATGGAAGATTGGATTAGAGTTCTACAGAATGTACAAAGGCGGAATGCAACTAAATTACTTCTCAGTAAGGAAGACAACAAACCTACGATACAGGGCTGGTTAACTAAAGTCAAAAATGGCCACGCCAAGAAGTGTTGGTGCGTTCTTATTGGAAAAATGTTCCTGTATTTTAAGTGCCCAAATGATACGGTAAGTGTGCATATATATATCAATGATAACATATTGAACGATGGGATATTATAAGTATATTATGTTTTCTAGAATCCTATCGGTCAGATAAATATGAGAGACGCCAGAGTGGAGGAAGTGGAACACGTGTCAGACAGCGATAGTGAGGAAAGAGACGCCGAGTGTCCTCATGAAAGAACAATTGGAATCTTTCCAACGCATCAAGGTCCTACATATCTGTTAATGCCTCACAAACAGGATAAAGACAATTGGTTATACCATTTGACGGTTGTCTCGGGTGGTGGACCAAGCGCGGGAACTCAATACGAACAGTTGGTGCAAAGGTTAATGGAAACTGATGGTGATCCTAGCTGTGTACTCTGGAGACATCCTCTTTTACTACATACGAAGGAAAATATTACCAGTCCGTTAACTAGTTTAACATCTGAAGCCTTGCAAACAGAAGCTATTAAACTTTTTAAGGTTAGTGCTAGCAAAAATCCAAGTGTATCATATTTTGATACACAACATTATCAAAATTGTATTGTTCAATAGGCTTGTCAGCTGTTTATGTCGGTTGCGGTAGAACAAGCAGGCATTGATTACCACGTGGTCCTGGCACAAAATGCGTTACAGCAATGCCTAGATCAGCCTGAACTTCAATCGGAATTTATATGCGCATTGGTAAAGCAGACAAGTCGTCACACACAACACCGTTTGGGCGTACAGGTAAAAAAGGCCGCCAGACTTGTGTCGCTGGGTACTGCGCGCGTTGTAAGTCCTGCTTATTGTTTAACAAACACTCTTTGCCCTGTACCATTTTTTCAAATTGTCTGAATCGTGCGAAATATCGTACGAATTATACATATATATGTTAACTCGTCTCGTACGAGTAGCTTTTGTACTGTAAACCAAAAAAAAAAAGAAAATATTCTGCATCGTGATACACGTCGAACGTTTAATGTGCTTCTGTGTGAGAAGAATAAATAAGTAAAAAATGGTACATTGGGTACGCTTAGTCAAGTATTATACGTAATCATTCAATTCATATAAGCGAGATATTAAAATAATTAATTTTTTTTATATTTTTTTATATTGTCTATCTCTTACATTAGAAGAACTAACTTTATTACTCGATTAACCATCGTAGAACCATGCGTTTTTTCTCTCTCTTTCTCTTTCTCTCTTTCTCGCCAATAATACTTGACGAAGTTTAACAAAAGGAAAAAAAAAGAAAAAAAAATTAAAAAAAAAAAAAAAAAGAATTTTAGTTTTAACAATTCATTCATATTTCATTTTCATTTGCCGCTTTGAGTGTGCTGCTCCTAGGCTCTTTTATATATTATTATATATATTATATATTTATATATATATATATATATATATATATATATATATATATATTTCTCAACTGCATGCGTTTGTTTTTTCTCTTCTGGACATATTATTAATTTATAATAAGTTTTTTGGTTTGTTGACTATATTTTTTTTCCAATTATTTTTTTTCATTTTTACTATACAAATCGTACTTTTTAATATTTATACATCATACCCGATCACCTCACCCAACCTTACGCCCTTCATGTGAGCCGAACATATTTCGACAATTTTCTCATCGTGCAAACGCCATAATTTTTCTTTTCCATTATTAATCATCGATCGCATTTCTCTTTCTATTTTTTTGTCAATATCATAAATATATTTTGATAAAAACAAAAAAAGCGTTTCGCATCCTATATTATATAAATATTTATATAGTATATCAAAATAGTTGTCAAAATACGTTCTGCGGCACACACACTTGCAGAATGGTATGTTGGTGTACATAAGAACCACACACAGAAAAACATCTTTTTTAGATTGTTGTTTTGTTTTATTTTTCTCTCTATCTCAAACGATTCTTTTATTTATTTTTCTGCAATAGCTCATATTTTCAAATATTTTCTCTGTTTGAATGCTGCTTAGAGAATTAGATCTTGATCGCTCGTATAAACAAATCAATCAATCAATCAAACAAACAAACCAACCAACAAATGAACAGACAAACAAAACAAACAAACTATTAAAAATTATCCTTTTTACAATTAAATAAACTAAGGCTAGTTATCTTTCACTAGTGAATCATTTTTTTACGAAAATCTTTCATCGTAGTATGCAAAATATAAAATTTTCTTGGATAATATACATGTATATATTTGTAAAAGCACAAATATATATATATACATACATGTATATTTTTTATACAGCTTGGCAAAGTAAAAAAACAAAAAAGAATAAAAATCACGTTCATTTTCTTAAATTAATAAAAATGAGCGCAAAAGGAACGGTGACGCTTTCTCTTTCAAAGTTGTAGAAAAAAAAGGAAAAAAAAATAGAAAAATAGAAAAAATAGAAAAAGAAATTAGACTCACATGGCCTTTTAAAAGCGCTTTTATCACATCCACATTTATTAATTTCATCGATCTTACGGTCCATGCATTTTTATTGTGATTAACATATAGAGAGTTACGTTTGGAATATATTTATAGTTCAATTCCCATTCACATATATTATAATATACTAACTACTTGCCATTGATAAGAAAAAATAAAAACAAAAAGGTTCATTGTATTAAACAAAATACAGTCTCACGAGACTCGATGAATTATTACAGTTTCTTATTTTCGAACAATTATTCTAGAAAATATAAATTCATTAGTTGTTTATATATATGTATACATATCTACACATATATATAAACATATATATATCATGTCATTATTCATGTTATTTCAAATTGTTTATTTGATGAATTAAAAAGATCCGTGTTAAATGAAAGCTTCTTCCTTAAAAAAGAAAAATGAAAGAAAAAAAAGAAAAATATTGAGAAAAATATTAGACGTCTCATCGAGAAGACGTAGACGATAGAATAGGTATGGTTCAGTATAGGGATGTAGTAGTATGCCAGCATACCATTGCAGCAGCTCCTCCTCTGCGCCACGCAATCGCTCTTCACCTGCGATACGCAAAGTCCCGCGGCAAATGGCAGCGGTGAAAATGCGGACGCACAATCGACGGCCTCGTCTTCTCACAGTCCTCCGCTCACGCAGGGCCATTCGACATCGACTATCTTGGATTGCAAAACTAATCCTGCCCAGTACGTTCTTATCCAAGGATGGCAACTACTTTCAATGGCAGTTTCCCTATTTCTACCAAGGAACAATCGGCTATTGTGGTATTTGAAGTTACACTTGCAAAGGAATGCTGACAGCAAGTAAATATTATTTGATTTGTTTTTTTTTTTTCTATTACATTTGACGATGATATTACTAATGTTTTTTTTTTTATTTGATTGATTTTTAGAACGGAATGTGGTAAATACGCAGCCTATTGTGAGAGAGCTTTAGAAAGAACACTGCAAAACGGTGGAAGGGAAGTTAAACCATCACGTATGGAAGTACTTTCTATATTCATGAAAAATCCATTCCATCATTCTTTGCCACATTCTATACCTGTACACTTTTTAAATGGCACTTATCAAGTAGTCGGTTTTGATGGTAGTACTACGATAGAGGAATTTATAAATACGTTAAATCAAGAGATTGGTTGTCGGGACGTACATCAATCGGGTTTTACATTATTCAGTGATGATCCTATTGAAAAAGATCTCGAACATTTTATCGATCTTCAAGCGAAGGTATTAAATATAGAAATGAAATTATACGTTATCGAATAAATTATGTGATTTTATATTAATCATTTATTTCAGCTTTGTGATATTATTTCGAAATGGGAGACAGCTTTGCGGGAAAAAAGATCGGGCAAATTTGAAAATACTAGAGTTATACAATTGACGTACAAATCGCGATGTTATTGGAGACAAGCAGCTAAAATGGAAACCGACAGGGAAAGATTATTATTGTGTTATCAAGTAAATCAACAAGTAGTACAAGGAAAATTTCCTTTGAATCGTGATCTTGCTTTTGAGCTTGCATCATTGATGGCACAGGTCTGTTTAATGTCAAAATTCACCTTTTACATCGAGTCACTTGATTTTTTTTATGTTCCTTTATATTACAGATTGATTTTGGGGAATACAATAATGACAAAGCACGTGGAAGCGGTCCTGGAAGTAATCCGCATCCTCTAGTTCATCAAGCATTAGATAAATTTTTTCCAATACGTTATCGGATCAACATCACTAATGATCAATTGAGGTATATATAACAGAATAATCGTTAAATGCATATTAATATTATTACAGGTTAATCTTCAAACAGTAATATGTAAATTAAAAAATTGTTATGCAGAGAATTGCAGGAGAAACTTCAAGAAAAATGGATAGCTTTACGTGGACGCAGTGTATTGGATTGTGTTCGTATATATTTAACGTGTACCAGAAAGTGGCCTTTTTTCGGAGCTACACTTTATCAAGCTAAAGTAAATATTATCATTGATGCGAAAAAAAATCTAAATGTATATTAATAATACATGATAAATCATCGAAAATAATATTTTCCAGTTGAAACAAAATGATCCGGTAACAGTTTGGATAGCAGTTAACGAAGATAGCGTAACGTTACTCGAATTACAAACAATGGCAGTAATGTGCCGTTATAATTACGCAAATATAGTCACTTTTGGAGGCTGTTTAGATGATTTCATGCTGGTTGCTTGCCCAGACGAGGGTGCCGCGGAACAAAAACTTCTTTTCGCTCTTTCCAAACCGAAGGTATATGCGATTTTAAATTTAACATATTTTATTTAAATTATATGATTTGAATAAATAAAAATAATATACACGCGTGGCTTACAGATATTAGAGATAACGCTATTAATAGCTGATTACATGAATGCACTTGGACACGCTTTACCTGGCACCCCTCAAATGAATACTTTAACACGCAATGGTTCACACAGATCTATAAAATCGACTCTTAGACCTGCTACTGGTTTGTAAAGAATTATTTTGTTAATCTCATTTTAATGAAACCAAAAAAAAGTAAGATTATGACTCGACAACATTTTATTTTAGGTTCAAGTTGTCTTCCAACACAGCCGGATATTTTGAAATCAACTCCAGATCACCAAAGACCTTAAAAAGACTGGTTGGATTATATTTGAGAATGATGTGAAAGAATGTGTTTACTGACTTATCAAAGTTTGACCGATTGACCGATTGTCAAGGCACTAACTTTATATACAAAGGTATAATCTACTGTATTATAAGGATTAAAAAAAAAGAAAAGGAAATAACAGATAAACTATTTGTGCAAATGGTATATTGGATAGCATTAGAACGAGAGAAAGCGAGAGAGAAAGAGCAGTGAGTGCAGCAATTATTTTGGTTGTGTTTTGTGTAAATTAGAATGGAAGCTTGTAGATGACTTTTATGTAAATATTTAACGGCGCATATAGCACAGAGAGACCATGTACCATGTGTATATATGGTGCAACAGAATGACTGAAAATTACTCGAATCGATTTGTAACACTGCCTAATTAGTATGTCTAATTACATCGAATAATAATTTTCATTTTAAAAAGCTGAGCATCGTGCGGAAACGTTTTGCTACCGTATTTATATACCAAATACGAATCTCTAGTATAAAATACTAAATTTATGTGATGTATCACGTACTATGTACATATATATTAATCAGAATTACTGAATGTGTCTAGAAATTTAGTATTAAAACAAAATAATAATAATTATAAGAAGAAGAAGAAAAAAAGAAATACACAGATTAAACAAAAAGTAATATGCGATAACTATTACTCTCTGATACATGAGAGAGCATGTCGAATAAATATAAAAATTAATAATTAATAAATAACAAACAAAAAAAAAAGACAAGAAAAAATGTACTTCTTGCCAAACAAAGTGCGGTAATAATACAACAGCTTTTGTACAACTCGTATGTGAAAAATCAATTTAACAAAAACGGTGTGAATTGAACTGAATTCCTATATTGTCAGAGCGCAGAAAATAAATAAAAAAATAAGATGTTTTTAGATGCTATTGATTTGGAGACATTTTGACAATTTTTTTCTTCCGCGTATCGTATTATCTGTTTAAAAAAAAAAATGATTATATGAGTACCGAACACCTCGACGGGGATAAAGGAATATAAAATGAAGCTATCGTTTTTTCAATCACTTCGAACGACGGACCTCGGAAAAGATTTTTTCTATATACCGAAAGTAATGTGACAAAACTTCTTATATATTGTATTATTATATAATTCTGATAAAATAGCTAGTCTCATATAGTTTATATTTATTTAATATGTAAACGAATATCTTTTTGTTTATATAAAGACACGACCAAATAGATGTAAAGGGGAACATATTTTATTTAAACATTTTTTAGCATCGTTCCTGCATAGTAAAAGAAAACACACAAGCGCAAAAGAAATACACATTATTCGAATTTTAATTTATATAATATTCTCTTATAGAAGTTTTGTATATGGCTTGAACGTGTGTCCCTACGTAACTAGTTAATGTCTTCCTTCTCATTAGTAAAACACAAGCGAATATATAAAGTTGAAGTAGGGCTTAGATCGTACAATAACGTACAAAACTTCTATAATTTGATATTATTATTTTGAGAAATAGGCTGAGTATGATCGTGCCTCATCCCTTTGAGCAGAATAGATGAATAAATAATATCTATGCACAGCTTATCGTTTGGCGCATTAAAGATTTATATAAATTATTCGAGATCCTCAGAAAAAATACTGGAAACAGTACAAAGATATGCAAGAACGACACTTTGTCCTTAATTTTTATAATATGCAAAACTAAATACTATTATGTAGGTGCTTAGCACCTTTGTATCATGACGCAGTGAAATCATTCATTCTGTAAATATCATATATTAGGCTTAAGTTTTTAAATGTAGTAGAGTCAATATAAGAGGAAGAAGAAGAAAAAGAAGAAGAAGAAGAAGAAGACAGCCATTAAATAACAATCGTCATGAAAAAATTATTCAACCTGTGTATGTCAAAGATGGCTGTCTATAGTATTCTACTAAGCCTACCATCTTACATTTCTATTTATTATTTATTCGCATAAAGTGGCGCATAAAGGCATGATGAGCGGTGACAAGCAGGAAATATTGTACTATTGTACAGAAAAGCAAAAATAAACTGCTTGAATCTGCGGACAAGAGAAAACCTGTACCTTTACCTTTTAATTTAATAGAAATCATCTTGAAAACTAAGTAAGATTAATTGATGCAATATAATGAATGTTCCTTTTTATTCCTTTCATTTTTAATAATACATAAATATTTAAATGTACCTTAGTATTAATCGACTTCCTCCGGTCTAACAGGATGAGTTAATGGTATTACGGATTTTTTAGTCACATCTCTTGAAAGTGCTTTTCTCATATCTTAAAAATATATTCGAAAGATATTAAATTAACGTATTAAAAATTAATTTTTATCTTGTTAATTAAATAATTACCGTAAGCATTTTCATCAGGATCTCCATTATAATATTCTAATACTACTCTGTACACAATATAACCCAATTGCTGATACATCTTAATAGCCACTTTGTTACTAACTCTTACAAACAAATCCACAAAGTATGCTTGTTTCCTATAAAACAAAACACACATTTAATTATTCTCTTGTTTATTTATTTTCATTTCAAAAACTTACTTTTCCGATAATTCTTCTAAAAATTTAATCAACATTGCTGCTAAACCAAGTCTTCTGTGATCAGGTGAAACGGTAAGAGCTGTTACATGACCGTGCCAATTTTCTGCAATACCTTCCGCCTTTCCCATAACTACAAAATAATATTTAAATGAACATAATAATCCTATAGAAATACATTATGGTGTCATTTTTATTAAATCAGCATATAAAATATAAACTGCAAATATTATTCCATGGAAGGTAATCTTTTGTACTTACTGTAGCCCATAATTTCACCGCTTGGTGATTCAGCGACTTGGAAATATTCCGGCCAGTGTGCCAAATATTGCATATAAAAGGATAATCCATACTATATAAATAAAAAATTAAGGAACAATATAGGATTGTCAAATAATGACAAATAATAACAGTTAGCTTTTCAACCCACCCACGTATGGCGTGTATTTGCACATTTATATATATATATATATATATATACACATTATTATATAATTTTGAATTAATACCTGTATATATATAAAATTATTTTCATTAATATTTAAAATGAAAAGGATACTGTCTCCGTAAGTGGATCTAGATTCCTAAAAAACAAAATAAAAAGTATTAAGTAATATAAATCCAAGTTAAAACGTAACGTAATGAAAAAGAAAAAGTTAGGTTATATTGTTTGCAATATCTCGTATAACTTACGTACACGTTATTAAATTTGAATAAATCGGTGCACGTGAAGGGTCTCAGTGTAGTCATTTTTTCTTATAAAAAAAATCCTTTTATGATTCTAAAAAAACTTAGTTAAATACAAAATAACTTATCTGTAAAAGGGAATAAATTTCATTAGAACAAAAACAAAGACAGATTAATAAAATCTAATTAACACATTTAAATATAAATGTTAATAAAATTGATATTTCTTTATTTAATTTGTTATTAAAAATTATATTTTGTATCACAATGCACATACACTAGATTAAAAGTTGTCAAAAATTGTCTATCAACACTCAGAATGGTAAACCTAATATGGCTGCCAACAATGTAACTTTTATCTAGAGACTTTAGATTTAGTAATATTTATATGGTTTCTAGTTTTATTAGTTATTTTTTAAAAAGAATCATGCATCTTTTTTTCAAACAATCTTGTAACTATCATTTTTATCTATTATTGTTTACTTATTTACATTACTTACTGTATTATTTTATTTAATCACGAGCTTCATTTCAGTTACTACTTTCTGCATCCGTTTCATTTTCAACCCCGATATAAATCTTTCATCATTCACCTTAACACCTTTCCAATTCTCACATGTATATGTTTTATATTTAAAATAATAATTACAATATATAAAAACAAAATATAATTAAATAATAGAAAGTATACATTAAAACTCATTCATATCATCAATCCAGTTACTATAATGATGCGTACCTAAAAAAAAAATACTTTTAGCCCACTTTGTAATCGTCATTAAAACAGTACGTTAATAAATTTTCACGAACATCCTATTTAATTTGCATCTTATTTTTAACGAGATGAAGAAAGAAGGAGGCTGACTTTTTTTCGTTCGTTAAGTTTTCAGGTAAAAAAACCGAGACCTAGCGTGAAGCTATTAAAGTTTTGGCGAAGTATTACACATACATACACACATTTATTTTCGGCTAAACGAACCTTTACCTGTCTCTAAGGTAAGTCAATTTTTCTGCTTGTAATTTCGATAGCATCGTTATGCTTTCGAAACGTTACATTGTTTCTATGTAAGACAGTATTACAAATCCCTGTAATTCTACCGTAGAAAAAAAAAAAAAAAAAAAAAGAGAAAAAGAAAGGAAGAAAGAGAATCGTGAAGTTACGCACGTGCAAAAATTTACCGTAATCATAATTGTTTCTTCCCTAATTACGTAGATACCATAGGCTTACTATCTGTACATATGTGAGCTAGTTTTATTTCTAGAAAAGGATTAGCATAAATCATTTTTCAACACGAGATCGAGTCATTTCTTCTACGAATAATAATTTCTTTTTTTTTCTTTTTCTTTCAAACGTGACCTATCATCAACGGGATGATTAATTCTTTCAAACGATCGTTGCACTTTAATTAATTTACACTGTACTTTAAACGTACTAAGTTTTAACCAATTATAAATTGAAAGATTTGTAAGAATGTGTTATATGTTTTTTATTCTGCTAAGAAAATTGGTATTTTAATAATCCCTAAGAAAAAAAAGGTTAAACCTTTTAATTACAACGATATATACAGCTAGCTTTAACGTTCCTTCTAACCACAAGCTCGTATTTATGCAGATTAATATAATAAATTTATTCTCCTACACGCTAAAAGTTAGCTGAGCGTACGAGATCGCGTGCGATTCGATCCTCATCTTCATTGGAAATACGCTGGAGAGTAATCGTCGTTCGTTCTGCGAGAAATACATCGGTTAACGTACGAAGTTAAGGGGCTTGGGTAAATTGAACATAGAAAAAAATATTTTTCTTTATTTATAGTTGAAAATACGATGGGTCTAAAGATTGGATCAAAGTTCAACTTAAGTTTTAAGGGAACAAAAATATAATGAATTATATGAGTACTAAAACAGATTACATTTGGTTCAAATGTAATAAATTTAACATTAAATTGAAAGTTTAAGTTTAATGTAAACCATGTAAAGATGAGATTGGTGTACAAGACAGACTCGTTCAATTGACTCTGTCCTAATTTTGTCTTTTTGTGTGTGTGTATGTGTGGAATACCGTAGACCGAAGACAAGATGCATTATTTTTCGAATGTAATTGTTACTTCATTTCCATACAATTCATTTTCGTGAAAGTTCTGCAAAGAGGTAAGTTTTAACGTAGATAGGAAGTAGGAAGACACTTGTGATGAAAACAAAAACATTGGAAAAGTTTCAAAACATGACAAAAAAAAAATCAAATATATCGTCCGATCGGTTTCAAAAGACAACCTAGAAATTACCAAATTAACATTTGACACTAAGTGTTTTTTGTCGAAAGGCAAGGTTTTTGTTATTTTGTTGTAATGAAGATTCAAATCAACACGAGTCTCCACTTTCCGTGAACATAAATCCAAGTGAGTGAAGAGGTAGGTGAGCCATGGAAAAGGAGCTTCGTGGGAACGTGTAGAAAGGTAAGAAAAGAGGGAGAAGAAAAGATACGAAAGTAGATAGAGTGTCTTTCTAAAGGTAAGACGTAGAGGGCTGCAAAATGACGAAGAGATTAGAAATGTGTGTGTCTATATATGTATTAAATAAAGAGAGATAGAAATAGTAAGAGAGGAAAGAAGGGATCTTAGTTGAGTCCCCACTATTAAATCGTTCGATGGGGGAAGTAGTAGAAGAAGAAGAAGAAGCTACATTGGGGGCGGTCAGACTCACTTCGTTCTCAGTGCATTACCAACATTTGCAAAGTATACTGTGATCCAAATGAAAGATAATTAAATATTTGTTTCATTTCCCTCCTTATATGAAAAGTAAAGAAAAAATAGAAGACAAACAAATAATAGAAGAAGAAAAATAAATCAACTACTTTTCTTTTTACAAGGATTTCAACGTAGTTACAGATTTCTATTAATGAACAACCTTTTGATGTTTCACCGGAAATTATAAGAAGATAAATTATTAACTGTCAAGAGGGTAAAGAAAAGAAGGCTAAAATCTAAATCTTTCAACGTAGTCGAGGAAGTTACGTTTGGACGTTAATTCAGAGTCCCGTTTTTATTTGTCAAGACAATAGAAGAAGAAGAAGAAAAAGAAGGTTTCCAGTCTCATAATTAAAGGATTCAATGGTAGTGCAGAAAATATAACTGAAGGTATTACACTTAGGGCGGTTCGTAGTTGTCTTAAACACATTATATCTCGTCGACCAAAGACTCGCCAGTCACGAAAAGGAACACGACAACGAAACACTCACGAAGAGTCTCTTTAAAAGAAGTTAGTATAGAAAACATTCAGGAGAGGAATATATCTTAGATTGTCTTACCAAGAAGAATTCATTCGTTAACTCACAACCCGAACGTACGTACGTTGGTTACACGATGAATAATGGATCCATCGATCGTGATATAATTTATCAAATACAATTTCATTCATTTGTTATTTGTTCATACGTATTGTGGTGATACATACACTTTTGAGGATCAAAGTGTTCCAACTTGTGGTAAAGTTAACCACCAAGTATCCTGGCTCGACCTACACTCTGAGAAAACTTTCGACAGACGAGGAAGCTGAAGTAATAAAGAAGATATGTTTATCTGAGGAGAAAGGAAGACATATATATATATATATATATGATATTTATAGGTATATTTATTCTTCCTGGATACTTTTAAAATCTAATTTTTTTTCATTACAATTACCTATTATAATAGAAGAGAGTATATTATTAAATCAAAGTAATACAAATTTTCAAAGATTATCTCGTAATGTTATTTGTAGATATATCTTTATAAAAGAATAATCTATTCGGGAGAAACAAAAGGAAACTTTCATCGAGGTTTCACATTTTCGTGCCAGATTATTTCTCGATATATTCGCGTTTATCGCTTCGATGCTTCTTCTATTCGTGCACGGAATCCAACGGAAAACGGTTAAACGTTAGAATCATTTCTGTATTGCACTAGAGATATAAAAGGAGAACTCTCTTTTCAACGAAGAATTTGCCGCCTCAAGGACAAAACTATCATAGATTTACAGGAAGTCGTACATCATTTATGAAATTATATTTTCTTATTTATATTTCGTGATCTTTTCTTTATAACGGATACCGAAAGATATACGAAGTTTGCAATTTTTTGTTTGTTTGTTTGTTTGAAAAAATAATTATTGATAATTTTATGATCAAATATTTTTAGTTTTAACCTTAAATTATTTGTTAACAATCTATCGAGAGAATTATTACCAATGGTGATATTAAATCTACGGATACATTTCTATATCTCATTTTCCATTCACATGCATTAATAAATTTTATAGTAAATCATATCGTGATAAAACCTCATACGTGTATATATATTTTATATATATTTTTTGTTTTACTTTAATATCATTGCATTATGAGAGAAGAGTAAGAGAACTTGTAAATCAAGCAAACAAATTTTTCGTTACAGCCAATTTGACGGTGTCGTAAAATATCCGAGCGTATCGTAAATGCTAAGATTTACGAATAGCATTAGACGGTCATGAAGAGCCGACCGAGAACGATTTTATGCAGGGATACATCGAAAGGAAGCAAAATACGAAGGGACAAATTTTATTCGACATATTTTTACTTGTAAAAGAAGAAGAAAATAATTTGGTGTGTGAAGGGCCTGAAAAAATATCGAATCATACTAATCGAACAAGGTAAGATTAAAATTCTTAAAATATAAACGAACATTTTTAAATTCTTTCAATTTTCATTTTATTTCTTAGAATTTGATAGAACAAAATTGTCAGATAATAGTAGTATAAAAAAAGAATAACTTTCATGAATTTGTAAGAATAAATTACATAAACATTTGACTTATAATACTATTGAATTTCGAATGCTAAAGATTTGAAATGTTCATCAATAAATTTGAATAAAAATAATTTTGAGTATTACAATATTTCAAATACCAAATTCAACATTGATTATCGATCAACCAAATAGAAATGCAACCTAAGAAAAAGTTATAATTCGTGAGTAAAGGAGATAAAGTAGAAAGTGTAAATAACACGTCAAAACTGTACTACACTGTACTCTAAAAGGAATATACATATATATACATATACATGTATATATACTTACTTCCATTTTCATTGATAGGATAAGAATGAAAAGGAAAGACTCGCGTAAAATGAGCTGTTTGCCGGCTCGTTAGCACTATAAGCTTGGTTACGTTAGCTAAGATCATTGCCGCCTTTCACGAATGTCAATGTCATCCTAAGCGTTTTCTTCACTGTCACCGCCGATGCACGGCTCGGTGCACGCAGCTAAGTCAGACTTTCGATCTCTCGAAGATCGATGACCTTTCTTCATCTTTCCTTCTTTTAAATTTAATCATATCATTTAATTATATATATTCAATGTTTATAATACTAAACTTATTAACAATTTATTTTATACCATAATTCGTAATTCAATGTTTTTTTTTCATCATTATCATCGTGATCGTCAAAGATTCTACTTTTTGTATTATTATTCTTTTTAATTATTAATAATCATTTTATTATTTTTTTTGTGTGATAAATTTGGTATTGAGACCTAGTTAAATAAAAAAACGTGCAAGAACGCGTGCATAAGAACGGTAATCGATACGTATGCGTATAGACAATCATAAATTGAACTCATTACTTTCATAGGGAACGTTCGAAAGGTTAGAAATTATAATTTCATGGACGTCCATTCGTCTTTGCGAAGAGTGCGTTTGTTAGATCGACCATAAATAATTAAGACGAGGCAACGAGAACGTTTCATGAGAGTACTAGCACCGTTATTAACAACAACAAAAATATTTAATAACTGTTAGAAACAGTATGATGGTCTTGAGAAAAGGGGAGAAATCGATTTTCTTTACTCGTTCAACAGACTACCATCAAAAACATTAATAGACGTGTACCAATGTATAGTGACTGATAAAAATGATAATTGTAATGAAATCTATTGGATTGGTTGATAATTTAATGTTGAAATTTTTATTTTTATTTTATATACAATTGCGACTATATATTTACTGTTTTCGAGCCATAAAGTCAGATCACACACAAAAAGAATTATTTCAAAATAAAATTATATTTAATATTTTAGTTTAAATTTTACTATCAAAATTTCTAATATTTTGTATCTAAATAAACAACGTTAGTATCATCAATATTACAATTAAAAGTTAAATATAGTGAAAGAGAAAGATCAAATAATGATTTTTGCGAGTCACTGTACATCTAACATTAAACAAAGTCTTTATAATTAGCTGTCAGTTGAAAACATTAGCTGTCAGTTTAGAATATTAGCCGGTTTTCTCTTCGTTAGCTTTGAAAATCAAATAGAACGAAATCGAAATTATTCAACAAACCCTCTAGTTACAAAGATCATAATTTCATCTCGATCTAGTTAAAAAGTAAACAAGAAATCCCAAGAAGATACAAATTTCCGTAGGACGTAACTAATACGAATCCTTTGCCAATAAAAATGGTCACACATTATTGATCAAACTTCAGCTTGTCTTTTCTATAATGTAAATCTACCGTTAATCGCAAGACACCTGTTTACAGCATAGCGAATAATAACTAGGAAGGTGTAGCGGATTAGATAGATAAATTAGGAACTGTCTGAAGCATCAACATGAATTTCAATATGGTTGTTAGAGTATTTCTTGATTACTCCAGTATATTATTGTTATATGATTTATATCAAAATATTTAAGACTCTCGAAATGATGAGCTCAGAAATAGGCACAGGAAACATAAGAAATAATAAAAAAAAAAAAATAATTTATATAAACGTGTCAAATTTTATCTCGATTAAAAATTAATAATAAATCATTTATAAATTGTATTGTTGAACAGGAAAACAGGAAAAGAAAGATGTTATTTATGAATTAACAATTCTTCGAAAAAACAACTGCAAAAGTATCTATAAAGTGTCTTATGAGAAGTGCCGCTATGTCCCACATAGAAACTCGACGGTGGACGATTCTGGGACGTCCGGTACGTTCGGTTATTATATATCTTCCGGGACCGACAATGTATTTATAATACTAACGTTAGTCTTACCTACCCTTTAAGTTTTTTGGTCCTTGTTTAAGTATATTCTTATTTTGACGGAAACTCAAATAACATCATTTTCAAGAACGGATTTATGCTCAATTAATTCTTCATCCTTATTCCCTTTTTATTTTATAAATATCAGTCTGATAAATTGAAATTCCAAATTTTTGCTTATGTCATCTTGCAATAATTGAAATGAACTAATCATGGGAAATTATGTTGAAGTTAATTTGCAATCTTGGAAAAGAAAAAAATAATGTTATAGATCGTTTGTAATTGTTGGGTGTGGTGGTGGTGAATGAGACAAGTAGATCACTGGTACAAGTGGATCGTCATTTGTACTTTTAGAACAAATGTTCTAACCATTCTCGTCCTTCTGGAACGAAGTAAGCATCCGGAGTTGGTAATAGTAGTAGTAGTAGTAGTAGTAGTTAGTTGATGGCGTTGAAACGATGGGTGTAGAATCTTCGAGCCGGTTCACCGCTCGTTCATCGAAAGCGAGCCAACGGGAAAAAAGCAAGTTGTTTCGAGGTGTGGGCGGCTATTGAATTGATGTTCATTCTATTTAACACTTGGAATTCTACTCGCGATAGTTCCGCGTAATTCTCTTGGTAGTATCATCAACAACACCACAAGAATATTTATTATTAATTGTATAAATTAATAATGGACACAAAAATTCATTTCATTTTTATCTGTTATTCGTTTGAAAACAAATATGAGCTACGCGGATGAAATTTTTTACAACCGTTATGTAACTTTTCAAAATACATTATATATACAATTATATTTTTTAAATGTATATATTACATTAATACTATATCGATAATTGTTCAAATTATAACGTAACAAATAATAATCCTAAAAATACATTTATCATTTAAAATATTTGTGTGTGTGACAAAAATTATTTGATATCAAAAAAGAAAATATTCCAATTGTAAACTTATATTAATGAAAGCTTTCAAGATCATCGCGAATCCCTTTAACAAAATATTTTCCTGATTACAAAGAAGTCATTGATAAATAATAGTAGAACTACAAGTACCCTATATTTCCAACTCAACATTACCCCATTGATGTAATGAAGAAATGAAGGACGTTGGTTTCTCGTAAGTCCATTTAAAAGATGATCGTCATCTACATTTAGGAATCTTTTGAATAAACATATGGGGGAGATTTTGCATACGGTGTAGGTATATCTAAGGCAGGACTACCTGTCGTGAGTTGGCTGAAGGTTATTCAACCCGTCGACATCTCGTAGGAACGAAGTAACGGGTCTGGGTATAGTCTCGTACAAACTAAACGGGGGGACCCTGTACGCATCAGCTTTGAAACACTCGCGGTGCCTTGGAGGCGCCTGTTAAAACCTTTTCTCTCTCTTTCTCTATCTTTATTCATTTTCTTTATTTCTTTCTCCTTCTTAACACACCGAATCGACTTTACTCGTCTTCCCGACGTCCACCACGAGTCAGTCAGCCGTGCACCATTGTCGACAGATCTACGTAGATCTCAAAGAGACAAGTTCAAATCGTTAGAATTAAGTTTCGATTTCTAATCGTGTACTGTTTTATTCCTTTTTTTTTTTTATTTATTATTTGATCAGAAAAAATAATTCATCTTATTTTCTCTTGATCTTTCAATATTTCATTTCTTTTATTTTCTTTCCGATCATTTTATTTCATTTTATTTTATTTTATTTCTATTCTTTTGATTTTCTTATTTGAAAACGATAAATCTTGTATGGTAATTCACGCGGAAATATCTTTATATTCTTTCGTTTCGGTTCGTTAAAGTTTATTTATTAATAAAAACAGTGTGTCACGCGCGTGAACGATATTTGTGATATCGGTGTGATGTCCGTTGGTGCGATACTTTGAAAAGAATTCTTTTTTTTTTTTTGATAATAAAATTTCAGGTAAGACATTTAAAACGTTATCGATTTCTATATTAGCATATTTCAATTGCTTTTTCATTTTATTATTTTATTATCTCCTCGATATAATAATATCCTTGATAGAGAGAGAGATTTATAGAAAGTTTTCGAAAAAAAAAAGAAATGTGATCGAGTGAAATGTAAAATGTACAAAACGAACGATCATTTTCCTTCAGAGTGAAATTTTTCATTACCACCCATAAATATATACGCTTCCGTAAACACAAATATTTTTCTTATTCTGTAAGATCAAAGAAATAGAAAGCAATTGGGTTCAATCAAGAGGAACGATTTGTTATATTATTATCTGTTCAAGTTTTTGGTCAAAGAACATTTAACACACGAATATTTCAAGTAGAACGAAAGAAATCGATTTATATTAAAATCGGACAGATATTTTTATTCGTCACGTTACGACGACGGCGACGACGATTCACTTAACGGTACGTCGAACTATAACCAATCGAAAGATATAAAAAATAATACAAAAAAAAAAAAATAAATAGGAAAAACGAATACTTTCTTCTATCGTGAATAATAAATAATTATTCTTTCTAATTCTTTTCTTTTTGTGTTTCTTTTTAAATGTTCTTTCACGATCTAAGAGAAAACGTAAGAAACATTCGATGCACGCGACTCATGCAAAGTGAGAGAGGTCCAAGAAGAACGATGGACTTGGTATACCGTTAGTAGACACAAATATGAACGAAAAATGCAACGGTAAAGAAAGACATTCCCGGATTCTCTGTGATCGACGGTTATTTCATCAATGGAATTTCAAAAATTACAGCTTTCTATCATTTATTGATCATTTACTCCTAACTCTTGATAATAGTCAATACAAATTTCAAACATTTTAGAAACTCCAATCACATTTTTCTACAACTTCAATAAAAAATAATATTTAAGAATGCAGACCACGATAAATAAATAAAATATTTAATACATTAAATAATTAATGAGATAAAAAATCGTTTATCTTACTCGTGAATGTTTCCAATGAATTAAAAAACAAAACATTCTAAAAATCCTAATCATTTAGTTTCCATCCTAATAAAAATACTCCAATTAAAATGTATTTACTTCTATTAAATAAATAATTGTCAAATTAACTCGAGAAAACAATTACCCTTTTACGTAATATTAAAAAAAAAAAACAAAAAACACATAACAAAAGCCATGAGCCATGAAATCAACGATGAACACCATTTTCGTGATGTTAAGTTAATAAAATTGACATGCAAGTAACGTATTCGAGACAAACGATCGATACTCGAGAATCGAATACGAAAGACTGTCTCGATCGAGACCTTACTCGTTAAATTGGCTATAAAGGATTCGTATCGTGACTAAAACGATCACGTCGTTTCCTCTTGACAACCTACGAGACTAGCAAAATTCACTTCTGACTGTTCTTACCTAAGCGATTGCAAGAAAGAGAACTCTATCATATATCTTATGGTGTTTCTGTATTTTTTCGTTTTTCAGAGCACGAACTTTAGAATGGAACTATTCAGGATCGTGTTGGCTCTCTTGTTAGCAGGATTCGCCAATGCCAGGCCTCAAACAATCGGTAAGTTTTCAACCAAATATTACGTGAATCGTTTTTTAATTGTATTCTAAAAATAAATTTTTTATACAAAAATAAATAGAAAAATAGAGAAACTAGTATAAGAAATAAGCTTTCTTTTTAAATAAAAAAGAAATGAGTTATTCTTTTATGGTTGAGTTAAATATTATAATGATCGTGTCGTGTTGAATAAATTTTTTAGATACAAATATTTTTATACGTAAATGAGTTGAAATACAATTTTTTTTTTTTAAGTCAAATTTATACTTTTTTCTTTTTTATACATGAGAAAATAAAATTTTCTTTAATAAAGATCTCAAAAAAAATTTTTCTTTACGCCTTCAATGAAAATAATTTTTGTACGAGTTAAATTTGATGAAAAAAGAAATTACGATTAATGATATAATAATGTGATAACGCAAACTACAATATTATGTAACA
Organism: Polistes dominula; assembly: GCF_049000335.1. NCBI lineage: Eukaryota > Metazoa > Arthropoda > Insecta > Hymenoptera > Vespidae > Polistes > Polistes dominula. Next base: position 3,321,846 of record NW_028300915.1, read on the forward strand.
TATCGTAAAAAATAAAAAAGAAATTGGATGCAATTAATGCAAGAATCGAGTTTCATATTATCTTAAAAGCATCCATATTCAATGAAGTAAGTTAACGCTGACGTTGAAAGAACCAAGAGAAGATTTCTTCGCTAATTAAGACATGAGGGTTTCTGTCACTTTCGATTGTTCCCTCGTTAAAAAGAACTACTTCGAACGAAAGTTGTGTATATTGTATATTTTCTTTTCTTTTATGTACTATCTATTTTTTTCTTTTCTTTTTTTTTAAATGAACGATTATACGATACGTGTGTTCTACGCAATAACAACAAAACAATTTCGTCAGAAAATTTCCTAACTTTAAATCGAGTCTCCACATTTTTCATGATTTCGAAAATTTTATCGATGCATATCAATGGTGGTTACATCAAATCTTTACCAAATCGATGCTATGTAACATGTACTAACGTGCACAATTATTTTTTTATAAATGTACGTAACGCAATCTAAACTAACTAAAGACTAGCATTAAATTGGCTTTGAGAAACACGTTTGATAACGTTTAGTCGTATTTTACATTTTACAGACACGGAAACGATTTTACAACAGGAAGCAACTAACGAGACATACAGCAACAACAACAACAAAGAATGGAAGAAACCAATGAAACCTAGCATGGAAATGACTACCGAAAATGTTCACCGAGGTGACAGCAGGTATACGGAGAACTCCGGAAGTCGTAGAAAGTCTTACATTAACTATTATCGTTATATTAATGATAGTTCGCCGATCAAAAGTAGAAATAGTAGTGGTAGTAGTATTAGTAGTACCAGTAGTAATAGTAGTAAAACTAGTAGTAGTAATATTATTAGAAAGGTAAGTTCAGGATCGGTAGATTCCGTTAGGGGCTCATTTGACCGGTTCAAGTTATTAAACGAAGAAGATTATTTTCGACCGATAAATATTTCAGATAGATATCCTTATCGTCCCGTTAAATTATCAAATCATAGTAAAAATGATAGATCAATTTATGCGTCACGTCGTTTAAATCTCTCTAAAATTTACAAATTAATTAATCATGAAAATGATGTATTAACTAAACTCGATGATAAACATGATTCAAAACTCAATGATGATTCTCAACGCGAAGTTATGAATAATTCAGGAAAGAGAAGGTTGGGAGCGAATGAACTGGCCTTGAACCAGAATTTAAACTCAGAAGAACGAGTAGATATACTGGATCGCAAAAACATACCAGCATCGACTTATAGAAACTCTGTCAAGGTCGGACATTATGGTAGTACTCCTGTGCTTTCTTACAACCGGTTTCCACAAGTCGCCGCTATTAGGAATGTAACGAATACCATGTTGAGGGATCGTGAGAATTACGGTTTTTCTAAACATACGGTCAACGACCTTAACCAATCAACAAAGAATTCGAAATTGTCGACTAGTGTTAGGAAAATTACACCCCAATCTAAAATTACCACGAATTCTCGCAAACCTACGATCAATTTCGTAAGACGTGATAATAATATTATTGATAGAAAAAATATAACGCGTGTTTCACAATTAAATAATCAAATATCTAAGACTAATTCTTTACTCAAAAATTGGCCTAACGATATACCAAAAGATGCGGAAGATTTTTATAATTATCACAGATATACGTCATTTCCTGGACAAATTCAAAATTTGCAAAATACGGATCAATTAATTAATCCTAATAATAATAATAATTCGAATGTTCATCATCGAGTACCTGCCATGCAACCTGGTATTCAAGAAATTGTTCAATGGATGAAAGTTCCAGCGTTTTCTTCGAATCAAAGTCAAATGTTAGAGAGCGATGAATTCGATGGTCCTATCAGTGTAACTTTCAAACCAATTTATGAGAATCTCGAACCTAATCTTCCTTTGAAACCATCCGTAGATAACACGTTAAATCATAACAATGGTAATAATTATTTCGATAATTTGTTACACGTTTCACCAAATTGGGATACATCCACGACAAATAATGATTTGATTCAAGCGTCATCTTTGCCACCAAAGAAGACCGGATATAAGCCTATAACGCAAATAACGCAAAACACGGTCGTTCATATTCTGAACAATGGTTCGAAAAAATCTAACAGTACATTAACCGAGATTAATGATCTTCAGAAAAATATTTCAATGCCTGTTACTTCTATTCAAGCTTCTTCCATTACCTCAGATTCACAACCCAACATGCAGGTAATGTTCTTATCAGAGGAGGATAAGATTAAAGAAAACGTTAACTTCGATGAAAATTGTCCTACCATCATGATAAACTCGTTTACCAATGTAAATAATACAATTGAAAGTAAAGAAGGATGTACGGATTTGAATATCATCATTAATTCACACATTTTAAATACTAACGTGATTAAACCCGCAGAAACTACAATCGATGACCCAAATAACGCGGATTTGTCACCAAATGAAAATAATAAATATGTAGGTCCTATAGAGGATACTTATCCTTCCTTTTCGATTAACAATTACGAGACTACACCAACCGCAATTTACAATACTCCTTCGTACCATCATGATTATATACCACAGAACGACGAGATATTTCAATCGGAAATTTCCTCCGAGCCTAATTACATTTCTTCCGACCTACCAATCCTTCAGGTTGTCCAGAATACTCAAGTAAGCGTGACGAACTTGAACGATCAACCTAACGACGTTGATGGTTCAACGTTATCTGAAACACCGGTTGAAAATTTAGATGATACTTCTGGTCCTGTTAATAACGATGTTGCGTCTACGATAAATCAAGGACAACCTGCTTCTTCTACGTTTACCGATGTATCCGGTAATGGACAAGGAAATAGTAACGCTAATGGTCTTGGTACTTTGCAAAATTCTGAGCTATCAAATCGTCCTAATTTACCAAACACAGTTTCTCACTTGATCAATAATCGTCCTTCTAGTGGTTCCAATTTAGGATCTAACAATGACGATGATGATGACGATGACGATGACGACTTTGATTTGTCTCCCAGTGGTGTATTGGAATCGATAACCTCAACTTTCACGTACCTTACTTTCTTCACTCCTTTGAACTATAGTTTGTTCAGTTTAGCAGCAGCTCCTTTCGCTGCTCTCGCTGCTGGTATCTTAGGAATAGCTGCTTTTATATTTCCCTGGACTATTCCAAGTGCTTTTGATTTTGGTAGATCATCCAATCCTGTCACGATCAAATTCACACCTAATCTCGATGAAGTTGTCAGACATTCCCTGCAAAAATATAAACGATTGAACGAATGGAAAAGTAAAAAGAGGAAGAAACGTGATTTGTTTTTTTATCTATTATCAGATTAAATTGATATTAATTATCTTGTAGATATATTTATTTAATCATTAAGTTATAATATATACTAATTTAAAGTATAGATTGTATTATGAAAATAATGAAATTTCTATTATTTCATAAGTTTAATGTTAATTGAACGTGATAGATATAATTTAGCGTTCCGATACTTTTTTACGATTATTTATCTTTTTCTGATAATTTCAACCTTTCTCAAAAATAATAATCTTTTCTTTCTTTTTCTTTTTTTTTTAACATTCTCGAATATCGAAACAGGTAACAGACTGATCGTCATCATACAGCAATGAGAATGAATTTGTAATTTGAATAAAATATTCCAAATAAAAAAGTATCTTGTGATTTTATTTCAGTTTGAAACCACATTGTATGTGAGTGTTTGATTCAAATTAAACGTTAAATTAAAAAGAAACAAAAAAAAATTACCTTTAGAGATATTATAATTTTAAACTTTACACAAAACGACATTATCCCATGTCCCCAATTTTCCTTAAAATAATGCGGTAAGGATAATAAATTATACAGGAAATTTTAAGTATTATTTTCCGTCTAAGGTAAGAAAAACATTAAACAAATTGTCTATAGTAAAAAAGAAAACAAAAATTACGTGATACTGATGATACTAAAAGATAATATTTAATTATCTACATACAATAAACATAGAATCATATTGACCTAGAAAATTTAAGATAATTTCATTGAAAAAAAATATCCATAACCTAAATAAAATGAAACGATCTCACAGGAGATTTTCATTTCAGTGTTCAACTCAATGAAACTCAACGCCAGCTGAAAGATCTGCAACACATCAACCAATCATTAAGAACGGTCGCTACGCAGTTATTAAACGTAACAAATCCAAACGAAGGAATTAAAGATACGAAATTAGATATGAAAGATTCAAAATTGAACGAGATGAATGAAGCATTATTCGTAAAGGAAATAAATACCGAAATAAGTAATTTGGAATCAATGGGAATTAATTTTGGTAGACCGATCAACTCGAAATTTGGTTATTTTGAGAATAGTCATCCTGGTCAAGCTATGGTCATGACAGAAGAAGAACTCGAAAAGGAAATGGGTTCTACCAGATTGATGATAGCTCATAAAAATCATCCAACGACAACTGGCGGTATCTCGACGTGGATTCTATTAAATCCACCATCGACGACAATGAAGGGTCTCACGGATAATGCTGATCAACCTAGTACAACTAAACAACCTGAGAACGATGTAAGATATACATTGAAACCGATCGTGACTCATGGAAGAATAGAGGTTAAGAATACCAAGAACGAGCAAAAGACAACATCACAATTACCATCGACTGGCTCGATAGAGAAAGTTATATTCCCTAGTACGACGAAGAAAGCTACGAATAACAGTACATTAAAGAAAACAACTCTTAGTAATAGTTCCTCCTCGAAACAGGACGAAACCACACAATCCTTGGCTAAGTTAGAAGAAACCATTGAAAATACTACCTCTAAGATATCACGTACAACTTTAGCAGCCTCTAATACGGAAAATAAAGTAACATCAGCATCCTTGTCTTCTACAGCTACCACAAAAAAAATTCAAATCATAAGGTCAACTTTAAAAGCTAAAAGCACGACACCTAGATCAACCGTTGTTAATAAATCTGGTACGAGTCAGCCAACTAAAAGACCTCAACAAGGAAAGCCTAAACCATCTCATACGAGAAGAACAACCGTGAAACCTGATATATCAAAGAATGACAATTCTACTACAGCTAAGGTTGAAAAAGTTACGTTCAAAGCAGTTCCAATGATTACAACACCAAAACCAAAGAACAATATCACGGAAAAACCAATGTTCGTTACTAAGATCAAGGCTTCTGTTCTCATGGATACTCAAAAAACTACAACTACGACTACAGCTCCGAACGTTTACATTTCTACAACTTCTAACCTCAATTTTTCGGATGTTGATTTAGTAGAATTACCAGTCAAATCTAAACCTCTTGGAGCAAGCATAAATAACGCCTTGAAGGTGCAATTGAAAAAACCAATCGATGATTCTACTCAAATCGAGATAGAACCTATCAAAATGAACGCACCCATTCTAACGATTCAGAAAGTGGAAAAGAAACCAAATGATGATATGTCTGACATTAATTTAGTTAATCTCAATGGTACTAGTATTGATTTGAAATTTGATTTCAATCCTGAACTGACTAAGATCAGTACTGAAATGGAGAACTCAGAAAATTCTATGACAACGTCCAGTCCATCAACTATGACAACGAAACGACAAAGAAATTCGAATAAGAGGAAGAAGAACAAGATTAGGCGTCGTAGGCCATCTAGCTCGACACCGTTAACATCAACATCAACATCAACCACAACTACACCTAGCACAATTGTTCCTGTAACAGCTGAGGAAATAATCGAAATATCAGCTGAACCAAATCCTTTGGACAATGCTATTCAAGAATCCAAAATTGAACCTGAATCCAAAATTACTAATACCAATACAAAGACTAAGAAGAAGCCACCACAAAAAGGTATCAGTTCACAGATCTACAGTTTTCTAAGCAGAGAAGTAATGCCCAGTTTTGGAGTAATGTCATTGTTAGGATTAGGTTTGGGATTGGCTTCCTATTTCTTGTATCCTTTCGGTGGAACAATCACCCGAAGAAATTACGAGGTGGAACCTAATTACAAGTATAATTTGGACGAATATGGTGGTAATTATGGACAAAACGAAGAGGATGTTTTATCAAAGGTATTGCAAGGTATGACCAATCATGAGAATAAATTTGGTCTTGCATCATCAAATGGGGTCAAAGATTTGGATAAAAATTATTATCGTTATCAACATTTTGACGGTGCGTATGATACTCAATCGGTAAGAAGAACGGATCAAAGATATCCTTTGCCATCGTCGTCACCTATTTACAAACCAACTGAACATACAGCGTCTATGCTTAAATATCGTAACACCGATTACAAATATTCTGAAATACAAACTACGCCAACTTATTACGATCCACAAAAACATAATGAATTTGTAATCAGTCAAGATAATTCAGGAAATAGGCAATTCGTTGTCGGTAACATACCGAAAGAGTATCCACCATTTAACAACGATAAACATCCTACCTTATCGACGACGAATAAGAAAGGTCCCAACGTTTTCCAAGAACCCACGGAAAGTGGCTTGACGCAATTTGAACGTGACATTGCTCAAGGTCTCAACTTTCCACCCAATTCCATTAATGGACATGGCTATCAATCGGAAACCCAAACTTTACGACCTGAAGATGGTTACGAAGAGATTGAGATTACACCTACCGCAGTAGCAGTTGAACATGGACCTAGATCTTTAAAAATAAAACGTTCGATCCCTAATCGTCTTTCCAGATCGAAAAGGGAATCTGTAATTCAGATAATCCCGTCTAAACACGAATTAGAAGAAGAACAAAAGGAAGAGGATTTAAGCAATGAAATCTTAGATATTATTGACTTGGCTTTACCTGGTAGTGATGAGAAAAAAATCAAACATAACGATCCTGATGATTTTCATTCGTATAAGAAAAAACTTCACGAGGAATCTCAAAAACATCATAAAGAAATAGGTTCTAGAAGCCCGACGCTACCTAATGACACCGAAAACAATACTAATAATGTAATACATGATAGCGTTGAAAAAATAACGACTGAAAAACAACTCGATAAAATAGAAGAAGAAAATTATTCGAGCACTAGTTCTTTTGTAACTCCCATATCTTCGAGCAACGAATCGTCTGATACAACCGAACATACGAAAGACATCGAAGAAACTACGATCGAATGGTCCGAAAATTCAACGACGACGAAACCAAACGAAGAAGGTTTTAATATCTTTAGTTTCGTTAAGAAAGTAGCCGAAATTAAATTTAGATTAGGTTTGACCATATTGAAACATGCTAGTGAGGGTTTCGCAAGATATCTGGGACATGTTCAAAAGAGGATCAATGGCGAGGAATAGAAAGGGATTTAATGATACCTGTCGAGACCACAAGTTGAGAATGATATGTGATTTGAAGAGCTGGCAAATTGCATTGTATCGTCTCTGATGTGTACTTACGTACTTACTTCAGCATGTATATTTTATTTAACGACTGCGTAGAAGTAAACCACCCCAGTTTATACTCGTTGTTTCATACTCGGTCTTATCTACGCGAGATATTACTTGAATTATTGATCGCATAAATGATTTCCTGATTGTTATACCATCGCGATTATTTTCACTATTGACTGAAGGATTAACTTCTAATATTTCGCAAAAATCAATATTAACGCATTTATCATCACAAGTGAAAATAATGAGCGATGATGTTTGAAAAATTTCATTTGCGAAAGGATAATTTTAAGGGATTCATTTATATGTCGAAATTTAATGTTTTTTTTTTTTTTTTTTTTTTTTTTTTTTTTAAGCAAGAGATTTAAGTTACCGAAAAAATCGTATGATATGTTTGAAAAGGTAGTGGGTATTTCTTTTTTTTTTTTTTCTTACAAGACTGTCACCATATTCACAATACACACACACACGCACACATGTTGTTTTATTGCGAATTCACTTATGTTATTTTGATGTACGTGTGTTTTTTTTTCTTCCCTCTCGACACGAGGTTAATATATTATATAAAAATTTAAATATTATAGACTGTTTATTACGTATAATTATATAAATAAATAAATAAATAAGTTAAATAAATATTGCTACGCAGTATTTTGTGCCGTGTAAATAAAAAATAAAATATTGAAAAATAATATATATCTATATATATAAATATTTCACCAATTCATTCAATTTTCCTCTAAAAATCAATGAATAAATATATCGAAAATAATATAATATTAAATAGCGAGTTAACCTAAGCGATCATCGAACTTACTAATCTTTCATTCATCCTAATAACTTAATCTCTGATTCTGTAGGTCGATACTTCTTCAAGAAAAATAATTCTAAAGGGCTATTGGTGAGTCGATAAATCGTCACTAAATGAAATATTAATATTGAATGTCTTTTGTAACAGTAACCCTTGTTTAGTATAATACCATACTGTTATACTCGTCATCCAATCTATTTCGAATGCAACAGGTGTGCCTTTAGTGCGATCGATCCTAACCGTTGCACTATGTTTCTAAGTACATACATACGCACTTTGTCTCTACAATCTTACTAACGCATCAAATTCATCCATCGATATCAATGAAACTGTCTGTATGTTCTTCGACTGTTAATTCAAACTCGTTTACGTGTTACGCTAGACTCCGTTCGAATATGGTGTATATATATATATATCATATAAAATACAGTAAACACGGTAATAGTGACCTAGTTTGGGAAAAACTATGTATAGTCACTGAATGACACGGTGGTGATAAGCGTTACAGGACCGTTTGCCATAACAGAACTTTCATGATGAAGCGAGTGCAACACAACAACACTTCCGTTCGTCGATTAGTCCCTCCCCCCTACTAATCTGATTCACGATTCTCTTTAGAAACTATATCAGTATATTCCATCAGATATTATTACCTAATTGTAGTACCTAGAGTTATTTAACTCTAACGATCGCATTACGATTTTTTAAGAACCACCGTAAACCTTATTTCTCGAATGACGTATTATAAGAATTTGACCTACAGTCAGAAATATCTTTTCTTCGTACCCATCATCGTGGACTTCTTTTTCCCAAGATTATCCGGATTAATTTCAAGATCGTGAAAATTGCGTAAAATTTTATTCTCCAATTTCAATTCTCGTTTCTTTCGACCCAGCATCATTGGAATCATCATTGCCATGGTTGCTGGTAACATTCCTGTCGTCATAAATCATACTGTAAATTATAAGTTAGGCTAGTAAATAATAAATTGTATTAATATGTGCATTCACACGTGATGACTAACCTGCTCCAACTGCCGCGAGAACCGCTGAATTCGAGACTTGTCCGCCTTTCAAGGTATTCCTGATCGGTCTTTTTCTCAATATGCTCGGTAACGTCGTCAATCTGTCTCTCTCGTATTCCTTCCGACTCTGATCCACGCTTTTGAAAGTCTTCTCGACTTCCAAGAGACCTCCGTGCGACGTTGTTGTGTTGGTGCCGTTGATTGACGGTAACACCGTCAACCTGACCTAGGTAAGCCATATTTCATAAAGTAACTGTCGGATAAATCGATCGAATAAATAATCTTTCTCTCTGTTTACTTTCTAAATAAGGTATCGTAATATTTCAACTATAAAACTCGTAGTACATTTGCATCCAGTCGATATAATAACAAATCATCATTAATCATTAGCAATAAAAGAGAGATTCATAATAACCGGTTAGAAATATTCATTTAATTTGATCACTTTCTCATAGATATTGATTCATTTAATTCAATAATTCAATATAAATTTTATACGAAATATCTCTTTAAACTTCTAGCCTAACCTGTCTTTTTGATGTCATAACGGGAACAACTGCATCGTTGTCTTCCTCTTTCTTGATTGATTTCGTTTTAGTTCCGTTCAATAGTTTGATCAGTTCGGGATTCAACGTGTCTATTTTGATAGATCTTTGACGAGATTTGGAATATCCTCTGTTCGTTGATAAGAGAACCCATTGTCCATCTCCATTAGCTGGATGAGAAGGTGGATGATTGTTACCGTATTGATAATGAGAAAAATTTGGTCTATCGTTTGGTCTTGGTCTGTCCAAAGATTCTGTTCTTGGTGGAAAATCGTGCCAATCGTTATTACCATCATCAGCATGATTGTTTTCAGAATATCTGTCTAAAAATGGATAGGGTCTGTTGGACGATTGAGGTTTGTTGTTCCATGTATTGGGAAAGTTGGTAGGTCTGTCGTCTGTTATGATATCGGTTGGTCTATGAAGATTAGAAGTATATTTGTCCCAAGATGGCTTCTCAGGTGGCCACTTTTGTGTTTGACTCGAAACTTGATCATATTTGTCTGGATAATAAGATGGACGAGATGATGATGATGGTTTTTGCCATGGTTTATCATTGTTATTCTCTTGCCAATAAGGTTTCGGTTTGTCCTGCCTAAATTTTCAATTATCATAAATAAATATAATTTATACAGAAAATGATGAATTGAAGACAAAATGTGTAATTACCAAGGTTTGTTATTTTCGTAAGTTGGTCTGGAAGAATAATCGGAAGTCCATGGTTTGGTCATGCTAGGTTTTTCCCATGGTTTTATCTCTGGCCAGGGACGTTGAGTACTCGGATTTGCTTGCCACTTTGAAATTTTACTTTTAGACCATGGAATTGCATCGAGGGTAACCCAACCATTTCTATCATCGTGGGAGGCCATACCGTAATACTTATTTCTTTTTAATGTATCATTCAAAACGTCACTGAGCTAAAAATGATAATTATAACAAAAAATATTCAGGTCAATATATTCTTTGTAAATTTGTTTCTTAAACAAACAAAAATTAAAAGAAGTACTTACTTTGTCCTCGTTTAAAGTAGAATTGATAGGATCCAATGTGGATTTTTCATCGTCAAGGATAGTAGTCGAAGAATCGGTAGTCGACTCGTCAACTTCAAGAATTAATGGGTCCACAATTGGTTTGGACAATTTCGATGGAAGTTTGAAGTCTTTTTCCGTAGAACCTTTTATTTTATTAGCATAATCCTCGAGAAACTTGTTGAGTACATCAGGATTGAATGTTGACGTTTCGAAAGAATTTCTTCTGTTATATTCCGAGGTCAAAGCGTCACGAATCATTCTTTCATCGTTGTTTCGTTGATCGTTTTTTGTCTCATCGAATAACGGGCTTTGAGTTATTGCAATGGGCTCCTGTGGTATTCGTAAATTTTCATTTTTCGTTTTGAACAGTTCAGATGCGTTGGTTCTCAACTTAACAAAATATCTTGTATCGCAATAAGAACCATTTAGGATGAAAATAAAAAGTAGTAAACAGATCGTTCCGTTCGTGATCTTCATCTGTGAAAAAAAGAGAGAAAATTATATATAATTGTAACAAATTTATAATTAGTTCAACTGATAACAGTAATTTGATTAAATCCTTGGTAACACTGTTTGTCACTGACCGTGTCGATGAGGAGAGTGGGTGGTGTCGTCCAATGTAAACGATGCGTTCCAACGAAGATGATAATAGGACGAATTTAATTACATGAATAAAACGAATCCTTTCTGTCGAGTGTTAAAGTTAGAATAAACCGTTATAGTCGGCAGCCACGGTACTGTGCACACTAGTTGAGTATAGTAAGTACGTAAATAAGTAACAGAGTCAGCAGAAGAAGAAGGAGGAGGAGGAACAGCAACAGTAACAGCAACAGCAGGATAGAAAGAAGAGTAACAAAGAACGACCTCGCCTCTTCAAGGTCCGTGATGGTTCTGTTACTGAGAGGTTGGCCTCCTTTGCTTTTAATCCAGGTCCCCACTTCGGATGTACTTGGTCCATTTTACATCTCTTTCTCGACCTGCCATTCTTAGATTTATTTGTCCTTGTCTAACCTGGTCACTGAGGAAACGGATTCGCGTCTCCTATCTTCTATCTCTCCTATCTCTTTCTTTTTCATATGTTACAACTAAACATTTCTCCTTTCATCTTGTCTTCTTCCACATCGTTCAACTAATATCATTCGTCGACAATAGGATATAAGAACGAGAACCCAATGAACCGAGTAAATCCAATTGACCGTACAACTGTCCTTCCTTCTCATCGTAAAAAATATTTATAATAAATTTACATAAAAATATCGAACCTATCTAGGTTCTATTTATCGGTTGAATTTCAAAAAAAAAAAAAAAATGTATCCATAACACGCGGTGAAAGAGGAAGAAAAAGAAGAAGAAAGACATTCGTCATGCACTAATTACACCGGTCACCCGTAACAATCACGCACCTTCGCGACAAACCTCCTCCTCCTACTCCTACTCCTACTACTCCTTTTCCTCTTTCGTTACTTCCTTTCACAAATAATAATTGTTCAAATTAAAATAGTCCCAAAAAAATTTCTTTTTATCTTTTCACCCTAAACAAAATAATTAAACTTTCGCTCATTTATACACATAGAAAACTGGGTCTACTTGAGATTGAAATTTCTTCTTTTATTTCCTAGTATTATTTTTTTTATTTCTGGTATTGTCTATTATTCCAAAATCAGTGTAACAAAAAGGTGGATAGTCAGAAGTTTCGGAATCATAAGTTTGTAACGAGAGTAACATAATTGAAAAGATAATCCTAAGATTTAGGACACACGACAGGATAACTGGAGATAGACAAAGAAGGTTGATGGTGATTTTCATGGTCGGTAAATTACCAATTTGACCTCCTTCGATGTACTACGCACTATCGTCGGATCATCGTTCACATTTATGTCTTAAGTCCCATTGGGGAAAAGAAGCTAGGCTAACGTTCGAAAGATTCTAAAGAAAAATCGTCCGTTTGACGATTTTTGCGCTTTCTTCTCGGCCCAGAAACCTCAAGTTAACTATGTTTTATTTTTTTTTTTTTTTAACTTGTATCTTTCTTAGTTATACACAACATACCTACAACGAACGACTCTAACTTTAACTGTCTTTCTATCATCGGCATCGAGTGAAACGAGAAATGAAACTATTTCTTCTTATTATTATTATTAGTATGTTTTTTTTTCTTTATATTTTTCTTTACAACCGTTTTACGATAGAACGGATTACCTGGATTTTCATGAAGAATTTTTAATCTTCATTGATATCCGATGCACCAATAATAATTGATGAAAATATTTAACAGATTAGTTTTTCAAATAAAACCCTTAAAGTTCGATGATTCTATATATATAATCCAATTTTTCTTGCTTCCGATTCCGATCGAACGTCGTGTGGTTGGATGGCCTACTCGAAACCGGAATTGGGTTGATCGAAGCCGCTAAAACAACGACAACAACGACAACGACGATAGCGCCAAGGAAGGAAACGAAAAAAGGAAATTAAATGCAAAAAAAAAATTTATTATAAACGAACGTCCTTCTTGATGGTACAGCAATTTAATGGTACTTTCGTTGTCGACTATGTTCATATGAAGCTACCGTATCAGACTTTATTAAAATTAAGTGTACACGTATATTAAATAGTTTTATGTAGGTGTATTTGTATATGGTGAAAGAAGATAGTTAGAGAGGTATACATTATGATGATCCAACCAGCTAACCTGCTTCTCCTCTTTTAGAACTTCACGCATCGACAACGAGTTTCCAAGGAAAGTACTCTTCACGATAATTGTATGGTTTTACCGTCTTGCTACGATCCACGCATCAACGAGTTACATACATTTGTTTATGTATTTTTATATTCATACTCATATAATATGTATACACTTGTAATGTTGAGCCTTGATCGTCCTACGAAAAAATAAAAAAATAAAAAATCACGTTTAACCGGATTCGAAATGGTCTAATTGTCGTTCTTACCAACTGGTTAGAATTTTCAATAATATTGAAAGATGTGATGATATTTAAAATAATAACGTGATATAAGGATCAATAATTATTATCGATTATATTCATGTGTTTCATGAGATTATGTGAGAATTTTTTCAATGAATTATATAAATAAAATAAACGATATTTAATAATCAAACGTATACGTAAACTTGGGATTGTTCAGAACGCTAAAATGTGTTTTTTTATTATGTTATTCTTATTATCTTTTGTTTCGAATGCTCACACACTCACACATATATATATAAAGGGAAAACTTATTTCAAGGAAGAGATGAGAAAGAACGGAAGAGATCGAAAGACTTTCTAAGTTGCGTTTTATCGACAACGAGCGGCGAGAGTCTGACCTTATTTCCTACCGAGGTCAATCGAACATAGTAGAGATACATCTCCACCCGATTGTATCCACTAACAACGATTTTATCTTAAAAAAAAAAACTTAAAGAAGACCATAAGCGTTTATTTCTTATCGTACAATCGGGGGAATGATCGTGCAAAACGATTATTAAACAAATAGAAAAGAAATCTGTTTAATGATCTTTAACGATGAATCTATTCTTCCTTAGATCTTTTTCTTTTTTTCTTTATTTTATTTGCAACTTTGAGAAAGTGATAGAAATTCGATTGAGATAATTATTTTTCTTTCAGATATAATAACATTTGACACACTATTATGCACTGTGCAGCAACGATGCAAGATGTTTTTTCAACGTTAGTAACACCTGCTACCTGAACTAAACACCATCGTTTCGTACTCATATTCTTTGTCGTCGACAATTGGAGTAAAAAAGAATGATTAACTGTCGAGAGATATTTTTATTTCTTTTTTTTTTTTTTGTTTTTTTAGAAAACACGCTTCAAACTTTACGACGAGACTGCGTTAAAGGCGAGAAACATTCGAGACACGAGTTTAGTCGTCTACTGTCAAGTAAACAGTAACTTTGCGATCATTTTTTCACATCAATTTTAACGATATGATGTTTTCTATTAAATGTATCATCATTCTTATTTCTTTTATTTCAATCGTAACTAATGTTTTGACCGAAAATACTACCGAAATAATTGAAGAACAAACTAATTCGAAATTATTCGATGAAACTATTGAAGATTTGACCACGGAAACAACTTTGTTTATTGCTACGGAAACTGACGAAAATGTATCAACTATTCGTATTATAAATGGTGATGATCGAAATAATACAGACGACGTGTTCAAACCTAGCGTACATCTTGGAGAAATCATTGAAGAACCTACGATCAAAACAAATCCTTTCAACAATGTTCATCATGTCAGATTTGAAAATAATCTCAACGTTGGTACTCAACTAGATAATTTACAAAATGTTAAACAAAGAATTTCGTACGAAGTTAAGGAACGTGAAAATGATCATCGTGTGAAGTTCGATGACGATAAACCTGATTTAAATTTAAGAAAATATCAACAATTTTTACCAAATCACGAAACGATTGAACCTTTAGAAGTAACCGTGACGCAAAGTTCAAGGTCGCATTTGGAGAATTTCGGTGAACAGAAAGTGATAAACGAACATACCTTTTTACAGAATCTTGAGAAACCGGTATACGTTGAGGAACACACATCGATGTTATTCGAAAAACCAATGAAATTTCCAAACAAGTTCGATGAACATTTATCATTTGCTAATACGAATTTGAATGATCAGAATTCATTTTATTTCGTTCCTGATTATCGTTTTGTACCAAATTATCAAAATAATTATTACAATTTCGAACAACAAGAACAAGAACAAGAACAAACTTATGATAACGTTCAAAAACCAAGCAGTAATAATAATAATAATAATAATAATATGATGGTTTATTTAACACAACAACAGGAATATACCACGCTTCACAAACCAGCACATTATTATTATCATCAGCCTTTAGGCTATCACGAAATGGATATTTTAGGTGAACCAACACCGACCGTACTTTATCCCAAAGGACACAGGTGAGAAATAAATAAATAAAATAATATAAAAATCATCGATTATTATCAATACTTAAAAATATATTTTTAGAATTTCTCCATGGAAAAAAATAATTCATTTGATCGGTGCTTTTTTACCTTTCGGTTTGTTATTAGCTGCACTTGCACCTAACGTCATCAAAATTCAAAATACAACGTGAGTAAAAGTATAGAAAACTGATGATTTCATAATATTTGAAAGATTTTAAAGGAAGGCCGTATTATTCTTATAGTGAGCCGAATATCGTCCTTTCAAAGCTTAGGGTCGTTGACCTGCCGATCGAACATAAGCAAGCGAGAACGCTCGATGAACAACAACGAGGAAATATTTGTGAAGAAAAATCAATATGCGAATTAATATTGGCAGGTGGTAAACCACGAACTAATATAGTTCAAAATGTTCTTTGGAATTTGGCTATCAGGTATAAATAATTTTTTATTTTATATTCCAATAGTATAAAAAATTATTATTTATCTAACTACAATGTAAAATAGATATGAAATTACGTATAATGATTTACCAATATTTATAAAAGAATTAGAATTGCATCGGTAATTTATTTATTATTTTATCATAAAAATATTATATACCCAATAAACAGCAACAAAAAATTAATTTCAATCCTTAACAGATCTAGCAACTTTTTACGTTCCAATATTATAGAAAATTATTATTTATCTAAGTTAATATTTCATAAAATAAATATTGTTATTAGATATGAATATTTGTCTTGTTTAAATTACGTATAATAATTTGCCAATATTTATAAAAGAATTAAAATTTTTTTCTAATTGCATTGATAATTTATTATATCATATTATTAAATATATTATAAATAATATATTATTATTTTACTATAAAAAATATTACATCCAATAAACAGCAATGAAAAAAGTAATTTCAATTCTTAACAGATCTAGCAACGAAATGGCAAAAAAAGTTGGACTGCAAGAAATATTTGAGGCAGTTAAAAAGAAAAGTTGTGCGACAATCAGCTGTTAAAAAGCAAAACGAAAGAGGGAAACAAATATTATGGGCGAGTTAATCTATTGTTTTTAGTATTCTCTTTCTCTCTCTCTCTCTCTCTCTCTCTCTCTCTCTCTCTCTCTCTCTCTCACTCTCACTTCAAATTAGAATAAGCATTGTCTTTTCAAGGGTTAGCGTAAGATAATTAGTCTTGTTTTCGTCCTGACTGTGAAAGTGTGTCCTTCCAAGAGAAATGAGAGTAAAAGAAAAAAATAAGTAGAAGAAGGATGAGAGAAGAAGTATGATCGTTTGAAGAAACATCAGTATTATTATCATCATAATCAACATCTTCTCGTTTGAGAATTCGTCTCGTGTATGCACTCGTGTCTCGTCCTCGCAAGTGAAAGTAGTCACTGAGTAAGTACAAGTGGGTCAACGCTAGTCCATTCTGGACCATCATCATCGTTCTCACTCGTGAAACTCGCAGTCATTTCTTTTCCCCATATATATACATATACCTACATGTAATCCATACATGTACATGTATATACGTGTACATATACAAATAATACATTCGTTCGATTTCCAGTAATAATTATATTACTATTTATGTGGTTACACACATATATATACACACACACTTATACAGAAGTATAATATATAAGATGAAAAAAAATTACAAATCGAATAATATATTTTTATAAAGTCACGAAGATAAAAAAAATAATAATAAATGTGTTTATTTATTGAACGGACTAACCAACGGTTTTATTATGATTTATGTTCGACATCTAAATGAAAAAGTATAATATAGAAAATCTTGGATTAGGATATGAACGATGAAACTTTCCAACGAATATTATTATTAGAAAGAATCTAGAAGAAATAGAAGAAGAAGAATAACGTATGATATTTTTCCTGTATTTTGGGGTCGCAAAAGTTGAATTTTCACTCGAGGAATGTTTTCATAAAAGGCAATGATGGAAAAATAACAAAATGCATTTTAAAGATCGTTAGACTCTGAATTGATTTATTTTCTTATTATTTTATTATTATATTTTATTATTCCTCGTAATATAAGAAAAAAAATTAAACATTTCAATGGTCATCCTCGATATCCTACTGTTTCGATTAACTAGGAACTAATCGACTGGATGCTGTTGTTGGGTCATTCAACGAAAGTGAGCCACTTTTTATACGGGTTCTACTTTTGAACTGAACAACTAGCCACACCAATTGCTACTCTTTCAAACGGATCAACGAGATCATTCGTTAAAACTTACAATTAGGTTTCATCGATTTGTATTATTTATTTTTGCAAACAGATGTTATAATCAACGTTATTTCTTATTTATTTATGATTAATCGTCATATCATATTATGTTAAATATTAAAATCAATCAATGTAATTATTTCCAATTAATATTAGAGATGTTGAAAAAAATAAAAGGTAAAACTTTGAATACGATTGTTTGTTTTATTTTTAGTATATTAAAATTTTTTAAAAATTATTAAAGTATTTAAAAATATTTTTTAATTAATTTCAAATACCTATAATTATTAAATACTTATAATTATTATTTAGTAATATTGTATAATGTAAATTATCAGTATTTGTATAATTTTAAATAATTATTATCAAATACAAAAAAAAGGCATTTGAAATTTTTTAACTTACATTAGCAATAGTCTTTAAATTAGAAAATATTTTCACAACCCTGGATATAGAGATAAATAAATTATTAATACGAATTAAAATATTTACTGATATTTGATATACATAGGAATATTATACTTAACTATTTATTAAAATTATGGTAAAATTTCTGCAACCCTATATGGAGTCATTAGGATTGCATGGGGTCGTAACCCACACTTTGAAAAATCCTAAATATTACAGTATTATTAACTAATATTAGTATAGCAATTTTTATCAATATATAACTCTGGATGCAACTCTACTTTTATTTTTAAAATTAGAACGAATGATTTATATTAAATAATATATATTTAAACATACGCATTAAAACTAGAAACAAAATAAAAATGAAATAGAAGACGTCACACAGAAATTGAACGAGTTTTCTTAGGAGAAATCGAGTTATTATGAGTAATTAAATGGTTGAAAGTGTGTAAAGAAAGACGAACAGAAGTTGTGCATATAAGTAAACGAAGAAAACGTTCGAAAGTCAAACATACTTTGTAATAGCATTCTGTATGAACTTTCACGTTTATGCCAAACAATGTTACGACCGACCCTGTTGTTACTTTGATGACATTGTACCAATGACTATGATGACGAATACGTCACGAACGTCTCGATCGTGCCTTCATCGTTTAACGTGATTTGTGTATTAAAGTGTGAGAATACTTATCAAAATTAAATCAATTTCTTTCCTATAATATTGTGGAATAATGTAATTTAAGTAATTTTTACAATAATGTTATATAATTAAAAAAAATATTATTTTGTTGTTAATAATAAAATAATTTTCTCTGTCATTCAAATAGAAAGTAAAATATTTAATATTAATTATTTGATATTTATTAAATTAAAAGTACAAATATTGAAAGTTATCCAATTATAAAAATTAACACGTTGCCGCAAATGACGGCTATAGCCGTCCGATCTTCGTATTTCTAAGCACGATCGTCAAATTAAAAGTGTGCGGCAACGTGTTAAATAAATAAATTCTATATGTACCTACTTTAAAATTTATTTATTACATTTGAATTTTCTAGTTGATAAAATTATTTACTTATTTTCTTGTTTTTTATTTTTTTTTTTATTTTATTCAAGTAATTCAGTCGAATAAATGGTTTCGGTGTCGAGAAAGCTTCTAGGATTCTCTTAAACGGGATATTCCTTTTTTAGTTGAATTCAAAAACGAGAGAAAACAAGAGTCGAAAGAAAATAAGAAGAAAAGGAAATAAAAATTGTGCAAATAAAAAAGAAAAGAAAAAGTGAGAGAGAAAGAGAGAGAGAGAGAGAAAGAGAGAGAGAGAGAGAGAAAGAGAGAGAGAGAGGGAGAGAAAGAGAGAGAGAGAGAGAGAGAGAAAGAGAAAGAATTTCTTACGAATGGTCCTGGCGAAAAGTTGCTGGAAATGGGTTTGGATTCTTATCTCAAGAGGAAAATTAAACTATCATTTAACATTGTGTTACCTCCCCCTCCCCATCCCTCACCGGTTAAGAAAAGATAACTGCTTTTCTTTTTTTATCTTTCTCTTTCTTTCTTTCTTTATTATTATATTATACGTTTCTATATAAACCGACATTTTTTTTTCTTTTTATTCTTCTTCTTCTTCTTCTTCAACCTCTATTCTTTTCTTTACTCGTATAATAGTAAAATAGTTATTCACTGAGTTTCTCTATGTATTTTTATCTCGTTAGTACGCATATTCTACGAATATATATACAGGTATAATTATTTATTTATCTTTTTATTTGTATCTTTCTTACTTTTCTTTTTTTTTGTTTTTTTAATAACAAAATACGTTTCATCAGCACTCTGATAACTTCTTTATAGAATTTTTGACATTTCTTACTATAAGTAGCAGACATACACGTTCGTTCGCTCATTCGAAAATACGTTTCTTCTTTTGTAGAACGGTTTCTCGTAAAACTAGAAAAATCATTTTCTTATTACGATACTCTGTTAAAGGCTTTGCTATAGCTATTTCTTCTTCTTCTTCTTCATTTCATTCGTTTTACGATTATTTATCATTTCTTTGTCTCCCTTGTGTAAACGAGATCGATATATATGATATAAAAGATTCTGTGGTAATATTATAAATGCAATATGTTTTCGTGTATCGTCAAAATTCACGTGTTATTTACGCCAATCGTTTCATTTTTTAATAATATAATTACTATAAAATTTTTATTAACTATCGATAGTTCGATAGATCAATATATCGATAGTTCAATAGATCAACATACGAAAGTTAGGTAAATCGATATATCGAAGTTCGATAGATCGATAGTTCGATATATCGATTGTTAGATAGATCGATATATCGAGGTTCGATAGATCGATAGATCGAAGTTCGATATATCGATTGTTCGATAGATCGATATATTGATTGTTCGATAGATCGAAGTTCGATATATCGATTGTTCGATAGATCGATATATCGAAGTTCGATAAATCGATTGTTTGATAGATCGATATATCGATTGTTTGATAGATCGATAGATCGAAGTTCGATATATCGATTGTACGATAGATCGATATATCGAAGTTCGATAGATCAATTGTTCGATATATCGATATATTGAAGTTCGATAGATCGATTGTTCGATAGATCGATAGATCGAAGTTCGATATATCAATTGTTCGATAGATCGATATTTCGATTGTTCGATAGATCGATATATTGAAGTTCGATAGATCGATTGTTCGATATATCGATAGATCGAAGTTCGATATATCGATTGTTTGATAGATCGATATATCGATTGTTCGATAGATCGATATATGGAAGTTCGATAGATCGTTTGTTCGATAGATCGATATATCGAAGTTCTATAGATCGATATATCGAAGTTCGATAGATCGATAGATCAAAGTTCGATATATCGATTGTTCGATATATCGATTGTTCAATAGATCGATATATAAAAGTCGAATTTTTTCTAGTCTGTTGACACTCAACAAGGTTCGGTTTACACGTTGGTGAAATTTTTTTATCCCCTTTCTATTTTATATATATATATATTATATAATATATGGATATAATAAAATATATCTTTATGGCTTTAGTTACCTTTCTTTACTAAATAAAATATTTCAAAAACTAGATAATGGGCTAGGACAATAGTAATGAATAAACTGTTCGACAGCTGCACTGCTATTCCGAACGACCGTAGCTGTTAGAGTTAGAGCGTGAAAGGCCCCGAGACTAATTTGACAATAACTTCAAGAATATTGCATAGATCAGATTTAAATTTTAAGGACATATTCTTGAAATGTTAAACAATAAGATAAGACAACAACAAAAAATCGATTTTTCGAAAGCTAAAACCCTTACCCCGCCCTTAAACGAAATTAAATTTTGGTAAACGAATACTAAAATATTTAACAGAATACTCGTTCGAACAATTTTTAATAAGTTTTTTTTTTACACAATGATTCTTGAATTTTAATGAAACTAAAAAAGAAAGAAGAGGAAGATATTTTTTTCTTTTCAATTACTCTTTGACACGAAGATTCACACTTTATTGAGTGAAACAAAAAAAAATATAAAATAAGTAGAAATTTTGTTCGATTCAAATTTATGATACGTTAAGAGTATACGCATTTTAATTGGTTAAAAAAAAATGAAGAAGAAATTTTTTTTTTTTTTTTTCATTCGATGAACTTTTGACACGAGATAAAAAGAATATTCGCGTTTAATTGGAAAAAAAAATAAGAAGAAATATCATTCGATTAATTTTTGATACAAAGATGCTGCGTAACGTTGATGTGTGGGCATTGACGAGTTATGTCAAGGAAAGCGAGTGTGTTGAAAAGATACTCGAACGATATTGGAAAACTTAGCTACGAGGTCATATGCATTGACAATGAGTCGTGCGTGCTAATAATCGTTAAATTTTTGCATCTTCAACTTCGACGAAGGAACGTATAGAATTTTTTTTTTTTTTTTTTTTTTTTTTAATAAAACTGGGAGAAGTTTAGCATAAATTTTTCAAACGACACAAAAAGTGAAAGGTTTTAATAGATACGTGAAAAAATGATTTCTGGAACAGCAGGGAAGATATGAACATCAACGAACAATTGAAAATGCAATAATATGTTTGATAATAATAATTTTAAAAAATATTCTATCAAGTGACAATAATAGGAAGCAAAAGAAATATTTTTTTTTTTTTTTTTTTTTTTACCTCGAACGAATGAATTCTTACATAAACTCGACAAAATATTCTATTGAAATCCCATAATATAAATATATATTATCTTAAACTAAAATTAATTGTATTTCACTTCGATACTGTTTATAATTATAAGATTTAAATCAAGAGAATCATCGTAATTTAAGATTAGATGCGGTCCATTAGAGTTTTAACAGACTTTCGACAAATTTACATTGATTTTAATGATCGTTATATCGAAAGTCGGTCGTTGACTTTAACATCACATACATACGTATATAAAAGAGAAATTCTTTAATCTCACGTATGAGATCTATGTATTGGTTTCTTTTTTTGTTTCTATTTTCTTCCTTTTTATTTTTAATTTTTTTTATAGTTACACTAGGATGGTTCGGCGATGGGTTGCTGTGGTTTTGTTATAAAAGGTTGATTTAATATAATTCTAAATTATTTAGTAAATTATAACAACATACACAAAATAATACAACAATTAGAATGGAATACATAAAATAATAATAAAAGAAAAAATGAAAGAAGTAAGGTTATGTCGTATGTAAATTGAAATAATTGAATTGTAATACAGTGCCAATTATTGAAAACTTACAGTACCTAGAGACCTAGATAACCTCTAAATAATAAATCAATTCGAAACTATTTTGTAAATTATAACACAACACACGAAATAATACTACAATTAATAATGAAATACATAAAATAATAGTACTCGAAAAAATAGAAAAAGTAAGGTTAGTTATGTCATATGTAAATTTGAAAAAAACGTATGACGTGAATATATGGAAATAATTGAATTGTAATACAGCGCCATTTATTGAAAACTTACAGTACCTAAAGACCTATATAACTTTTAAGTAATAAATGTTGATTTAATATAATTCTAAATTATTCAGTAAATTATAATAACACACAAAATAATAACACAATTATAATGGAATGCATAAAATAATAATACACGAAAAAATATAAAAAGTAAGGTTATTTGTATCAAAAATAAACCTGAAAAAACGTGAAATAATGGAATTGTAATACCTCGCCATCTATTGGAAAATTTATAATACCTAAGAACCAAGATAACCTTTAAATAATAAATCCTTAAATTAGCAATAAAAAATAGAAAATTAACGCGATAAAAATTATTCTATATTTTAAGTTGAAAAAAATCACATAAAATACAAAAAATTTCATTAAGATAGGTTCAGTAGTTTCAGAATTATTAATGGACAAACATATTGTGACACTGAATTTTTATATATAAAGATTTAAAGTATATACAATCGAAGAAGAAACTACCAGCAGGTTAGGAAAAGAGATAAAAAGAGAGATTAGAAAGATTAGTCATGAGTGTTTAGTGATCGTGACTAACAATAAATTTTCAAAGGAATTCTGTGACTCTCTCTCTTTCTCTGATGTTCGTGAGTTGCCATGGGCCACACTTACCTACTGATCTATATTACATCGTTGCATTTCCGGTGTTCGCGATATCACTCGAGAAATCGAAAGGCCTATACTTTTGATTCCCGGAAAAATTCATAGATCCACTTTCCTCTTCGTATATCTCACGTGTATTCTTCTCTCTCAAACTTTATTCTCCATTTCTTCTTCTTCTTCTTCTTCTTTTTTTACTTCACCACCTCTTTACACGACTTTCGAAAAGTGAAAGTCGACCTGACTTTTTTTTCTCTCTTTTTTTTCTCTCTCTCCTTTTCCTCTCTTTCTCTCAAGTCCTTATCCTGAATAGAAGTTGAATTTGAAGTGGTTTCTTTTTTTTAATTTAAAAAAAAAAAGGTTAAATAAGTTTCGACAAACATTACTTATTTACCAAAAATATTAAAGAATAACAAGAAGATGTTTGTAGGTGTTAACATGACAAATGAAACATAATGTTGAGTAAAGAAAAAAAAATATTTCAATGAAAGTATTCCCATTTAATTAGACGTAAGAATAAAAAGAACAAAAGTATATATATATACATAGGTGGGCTAGTTGTCATCGAATAATACCATCTATCCGTCATGTTTTCCGGTGTCCTTGGAAAGTGAAAGTAATATATATACATATATGTTTCATTCCTTCCTCTCATTTATTAATCTTTTCATTGGTGCGATAAATGCAAATTAGGATAGGCGCGAATAGAAGAATTCCATAGATGACTTTGGAATTGTGTCAGTTTATGGAACTGGAAACGATACACAGAGAAATCTTTTCTCTGTAAGAAGAGGTCGAGGGACACGTGGAGAAGGTTACACAGGTGTGTGCATCGTTCACGTAGTTTGTACTGGGCGATGGACTTTCACTGGCGGGTCTCTGAACTCAAGACTTGAAATGCCCCCACCTTCTTTTTCTCTTTTTTTTTCTTTCTTTCTTTATCATTCTTTCTTTTTACTTGCTTAATACCAGAATCGAACGTTTCTTCCGTCTTCGTACGTTCGTGAACTTGAAAAAACATTAAACTCGGATCTACCTGTTCAAGTTTCACGTACCGGTTTTAACATTAATCTTTGAACTTTTCAATCGTTTTCTATCTAACGAATGATTCGACAATGTTTTTGTTTTATTATGTTCGTTTCAAATTAACGAACAATTCATTCGTTGAATTATATTGATCAATGGCAATACGATGATTGAAATGCATGATGAAAACAGTACAGATGACACGAATTTTTCATATTATATTTATTAAAACGTTGGAATGTTTACTTAAGGTAAAAATTAAAAAAAAGAAATAATCACGGGATTCAAAGAAGTTACAATTTATAATTAAATTTTTTCAATTCGAGATTAATTTATTTTTAAATTATATTAAATTATATTTATTAAAATATATTTTTAAATTAACCAAATACATAATAATTTATATATATATATATATATATATATTCAAAATTTTATTTTAATAATTAAATATTTAAATTAATATGGTTATTTCTTTTCGATCATTTGATTCACGTGTAAATGATTTAGCATGTTTACATGTATTCGGATCAATGAATTAGAAAATACTATGAGACGTTCAAAGACGTGCATTGTGTTGTGATTCGTGAATAATCTTTATCGTATGACTTTTAATTAAATTCACTAAGATGATTTTAAACCACGTTCTTAATATCAATGTCTAAATGAATTAGCATCCCTGTGTGTGTAGTGTGTATGTGATAATCAATAAAATAAATAAATTCAGATTATTTCAAGTATGTGAACGAAGACTTTTATAATAATACAAAAGTAACTGTTCATTTCAATGGCATAAGAAAGATGTAACCAAGAATCATAATGGATCTTTATTCGCATTGAATATCTGATGTAACATGAAGGAAAAATTAATGGAGTGTAGAAGTTTTTTAATGATATAAGCATTGACGTTTAACAACGAGTCGTATGTATCTGTTTTTTTTTACTCGATTCTACATTTAAACATCACGGCTAAACTCGTAAAAAATTTTTTTTAATATACGCAATTCAGACGAGTTGATAATATTTTTAGAATACGAACAAAGTTCAAGGATTGTGTCCGTAGAATAAAAACAGAACCATTGTATGAGATCAGTATTGCATTTAAATATGGTCAGTAATTTTATTAATTATGGTAGTTAATTTAATTTAAATGATTGTAATAATATTAATAGATTTCGAATCAAATGTTGATAGTGCAATATTAATTATTTGCTTGATATATTTATTATATTATATTTACAAAGATTCCAAATTAATTAATTATAGAAATAAAGTTACATCAAGGTTGCATATTATTTTAAAGTATTGTATATTAAATATTGATATTTTACCACATATGACTGGCCATTTACTTAAATTAAATATTAATTAAATATATTAACAAAATATTAACCCCGATATATATTATAAATTATAGATCCTTACATGCTTGCAATTGCCATTTAGTTCTATTTATCCATATTTATTTTAAATAAATATTAATTAAATATATTAATAAGATATATCTTTTTCTACCCCTATTTATTTGAAATAAATATTAATTAAAAATATATTAATAAAATAATAACCCTAATATACAAACTGTAGATTCTTTTGCATGCTTGGAACTTCTGTTTAGTTTTATTTTACTTCTATTTATTTTAAATAAATATTAATTAAATATATAATTAAAATATATTTTTTTCTACCCCCATTTATTTAAAATAAATATTAATTAAAAATATTTGTACGAAATAATGATATACTGATATACAAATTATAGATTCAATTGCATGCTTGCAATTTCCGTTTAGTTTCTTTTCTACCCCTTTATAAATAATCTCATAGCATACATTATATTATTATTATTATTAAAAAAAAATGTCTAGACAGACGAGACAGTAGCGTATATTCATTCTTTTAGTTGTCGTTGTATTTCATGATATTAAACGACGGAAAAAGGCGAAGGCGAAGGCGAAGGCAAACGGAGGAAGTAGGTCGGAGAGAATTCTCACTCCTCGATGGAGACACGAGGAGCCACCGGCTGACTGCCATCGTCAGTCTTGCCAAGATATCTCGGGAGTCAACAGGTGCGTCTTAGGGAGCCCCCGATATACACTGCTCCTACCTTTTCTTTAAGTTCTCGTTTTTTTTATTCTTTTTTTTTTTGCAATTTTTTTTTCTTACATCTCACATCACCTTCTTGCGTCCGTCGTTTCCTTTACACTTTTTATATTCGCATTTCTTTTTTTTTCTTTTCTTTTTTTTTTACCCCTTTGACCACAAAATTTGACCGAACGATAACGAAGGGTCAATAACAAAAGCGACCATGGTCGCTTAAAAATAAAAAGAATTTATTTTCTTTTTTTGTTGTTGTAAATTTTTTCTTATTTCGTTTTTAAGTCAACGTTTGTTATTTTTTTTTGGGGGATAATTGTAAAATTGGGAAAGGGGTAGAAGGAGAGACGAATTAAAAAAAAAAAGTAATTCGCGTAAATTCGTTCAACGTGGGATCCCTTTACCAAAAGCTACAAACAGCAAGATGTTCAAAGTGAGTTGTTTCATATTTTATTTTATTTTACAATCATTTATATTTCATTTTATATTAGCACGCAGTCATACGAGTATATATTACACCATATAAAATTTCTTACATTACACGAGGATAAAAAAGAAACTATTTTTCTTCGAGTTAACGGGGTATTTGATAAAACTTGGAATGGAAGAATGACGATGATGATAATGATAATGAAGAAGAAGAAGAAGAAGAAGAAGAAGAAGAACAAGAGGAGAACAAAAAGTATATATATCAAGGAACTAGATCGGCTTAATTGTTCTACAATTAACGTCTGACCGTGGATTTTCTGGAGCGGAAACCCCGTGCGACATGGATTGGGGCCATGCCATAAGAAATTATATAGTCTTATAACAAGAATTTTTCTCATTTGCTAATGAACAATGATTTTCATTGATGATCGTTCATTAAAATCCTTGCAATATCTAAATCAACGATTCTTATGGTACCAACATTCTTATGAAGAATAATTCGTGTATAAAAACAGTTGTCTCGAAAAAGGAGACAAGTGAAATTGAGTCTCGATCGAAAGTTTCTTGAGATAGAAGAAAGAGAGTAGAATAATTAAAAAAAAAAAAAAGAGAAGGACAAAAAAAATAAAGAAAAAAAAAAGTTTCTTTTTTTTTTGTTACCGGAGAGAGATACCTTACCGGTACTAAAGAACGCAACGCACGTGCGAAACGCGTCCAGCGAAAGCACATCGGTTGTTCCATTTCACTCGAGTTTTAAACGGTTGGTCCATGACGTTATCATTCACTTTTTATTATTTTTCTTTTCTTTTATTTTTTCTTTTTTTTTTTTTTGTACCATTTAATTCCCATAAACGCCTTTCGTTTTCTTTTTCTTTTTTTCTTTCTTTTCTCTTCCCATAATTATTCGTAGTACGTAAAAGAAATATGTGTGTTATACAAGTAATTGGATTATTAAAAAAAAAGGAACGTTGAGAAATACTGAACAACAATCCGGATGCATGATTCGTCTATCCATACTTTTAAATATATTTGTGTGTATGTGTGCATATATATATATATATACGTATTTGTGTACTTAAAATCACGGAGAATAATTTAAAGGAGGTGAAAGTCTCGTGAATAGCAACGGTGAATGAGATCCCAAGTTTAAAACGCGAAAACGTGACCAATTGGAAATTAGTTGCATGAATATATTTTCCTTATTGGCAGAAGTTTAGAAATCTTTGGTGCATCTTTCGCATAATTTATACGCTTAAATATATATATATATATTATAAATGAAATTTTTCTAGCAAACTCACGTAATCTATAAACGTCTAATTTACTGTTTCTTGTTTTTTATTTACAAAAATGGATATGATATCTCTGAAAGAAAAATATTTCTCTATCGTTGTGTGGTGCGTTGATTACACTTTTCGCAATTTAGTTATTACAAGTAAAACGATGAGAATATCTCTGTTTTAGAGAAAACGATTCAATATTTCACGTTAGTGTGTTAGTGTTTCTAATCATTTCTCTATCTTTTCTAATTATCTGCCAACTTGATTACAGTTATGAGAATTATGAATTTTTTTTTCTAAATACTATAAATATTCTGCATTTTTATTCAAGTTTTTATTTTCACAAATTATCCCACGCATTTAAATCGTGACAAACAGTCACTAATCCTGAATAAGTTGCATAATTCAAACATTTATACTTTCGTATAATCATCGAATAAATGAACAGTCTTATATTCAATTAAATCAATAAATAACTATTACACAAATAATTCTAGATCAAATCATCTTCTTTAACATGTCCTACACATGTTTGAAAAATTTGAAAAAAAAAAAGAAAAGAATTGTTGTTTTCCAAACGATAGAAACAAAGAAATGTTAATCCTAGATTACACTAGCATACATATATTTAACTATAGAAGTGTTTTACATTCGTTTAACACAACAGGATCATTCATTTTCTGTGGTATCGATGATTACATAACGTCCTTCTATTGGTATTATATCGATCCTATTTTTTTTCCAGGTGGCTCGTTAAACCCAATGAATATAAATACAATGGTTACCTAAAATATTTTATATAATATCAGAAGGGGGTTATACGTAATTTTCTTTTAAAAGTAAGACCTACCATGACAAACGTATGAATATACATAAGAATATCTACTTATAATAGAAGAATCATGAATAATTAAAAGGTGATAGATAAAAAGTACAAAAAAGAAACGTGCATATCGATCATCAGCACGATCATACTAAGGCCGACTTTCGAAATCTGTTAAAAATCATTTCACGTGCTTAGACGATTCACGAAGTGTCCCCATAGTGTTGACTAAATGCAACGATTTGAACGTGATTAGATATTACCGAGACCTGTTTACGTATTTTCGTACGTGTGTATGTGTATATGTGTGTAAGAGAATATATGTAAAAATAGAAACATAGTCAGTATTACTAAACAAGTTGATTTTCACCGATGCATTCATTACGTTGCAACACGCGTAAGACAAACGAAAGACAACAGCATAGAAATTAAATAATTATTATTATCAAGAATCAAATTAATTGTTTAATCAGACAATATTTTTTCTTACAAATGTTTATCTACTTTTGGATTTTTGTTCTATTTGTTTTGCAGGTATCATATATTCTAGTCTTAGCAACTTTGGTTATCGGCAATCTAGCGATAGACTTACCAAAGCCTGGCTACGCTAGGACAGTTTTAAAAGTATCGAGAAGTCTACCTGGTGAAACGGAGGAGTTAAAAATTCGAACTAGCGAAGGTAATTTGGCAACGTTGATCGTAAAACGACGAGAAAAGTCAACGTCTTCGATCGATGATGGAGATGATAAAAGAATTGAATCAACGAGTATCGATGCTAACAAAAACGTTAGCAGAGATGACGATATTTCATCGTTGATGAATGAAAAAAACAACGGATCTGATAGTGAACAATTAGATCAAAAAAGGAAGGAAGATGTGAGAAAATTGGAAGATGCTCAAGTAGAAGAAATTCGTGCGAAATTTGTCAAAACCGAAGAAATTGGAGAAGGAATCACTGAGAAATCAGACAAGTTGGATAAAATTGAAGAAAAAAGTACGACGATTGGATCAATTGGCGAAAGGAATATTGATTACGGTAATTGGACACCGTTAGGTGAAGATGGTAAAGCTTTGAAATTCCGTGAAACCACCACCGAGGAATACCACAGTTGGAAGCCTTTACCGGTTGCTGATACAAAATTGCCTGTTGAACAAGGAAGATCAAATTACGTTCGTTTCGGTGATTCAACTTATGCGAACAACGGATTAATATTTATAAGAAATTTACAAGATCGAGCACAGAGAAATCTTCATTTTGACGATGACAAAAGTAATCAGGCTACGCAGTATTCTTACCTGCCTCATCAACCACGTCAATCGACCAGAACTAACATTGGTGCAAATTTGTCGAAAAACCGAGATGCCAAAAACGTACCACCGGAAGTGATCATCAGATCGGAAATCAATGTTAAGTCTCATCCTAAGAGATCACCAATGTCATTAGACAGCGATGGTACTCCTATAATTCATGGCAAACGTGTTCCCGATGAACCCATGGATAAAATTCAAACATGGCGTAACGCTAGAATCATCAACAACAAACTTATTACCGAAAGTACGAGTTCTAATCCAGCGGAATCTTCTTCTTCTTCGAATTATTATTCTCAGGATAACGCAGCAGAAAGACAAAGATTTGAAAGATTCTTCAAGGATATCAATCGCAGGTAAAATATTTTCTTAATATTTTTAATAATAATTATTACAGGATACGAAATTGAATTAGTTTAATATTAACATTTTTACAGATATGGTAGAAATTACGAGGACAATGGTAGAAACGTATTTTTCGAATGGGATCCAAAAAATTATAAGAATGAAGCATTAAACGCTGAAGTTTACGAAACGAGAAACGACAACTATCGTGCCAATGTACAAAAACGAATGTTACATCCCGACAGTATTGCCAATTATCCGATATCGCAACTTTACACACCGGAAAGTCAAAAGATTTCGACAGTACCCGTGAAACCTGGAGTTAGAACACCCGTTTTACAGTATGCTCATCCCGAATTGGGCGTTCAACCGGCTAAAATCGTAAAGAATGAAAAAAGACGACCAGAAAGTCATATGGACAATTATCAACACTCCAATGGACACTATTCATTTATGGAACAACGTCAAAAAAAGAAATATGTACTGAACGATAAAAACATAGTCGACACTTACACAACTAAAAATTATTATCCTAATCAACATTTTTATGGACTGAAAAGACCAAACGACGCACCATTTTGGGTAAAAATCTCTGAGAATCTGAAGAATCAATTTTCCAGTGGTGTTGAAAAAGTCTCACAATTTACCAAACCAGTGTTTGATCCGTTGGTAGAGGCTACACACAAAATATCACAAAATTTAGGGTTGTCCAAGGGTAAAGAGGCACAGGATAAAATTGGTACGGTAACTTCTGGAACGAGTATACTCATACCTGCACTTGGTTTGGTTGCATCGGGTGCTGCTCTTGGAATTGGTGCTGTTGCTGTAGGCAGATACCTCGATGTGGACGTTCTCAAAAGATCCAACGAAGATGGCGTAGATCTAGAACACAAAAGAGCATTGGAAATTAATCCTTCATTCTTAGAAGTACTCGAGAAACAGGACAAAGATAACATTGAGTTCCAATTACCACAAGAATCAAGGGACAATGGGGTCTTTTTGATACTCGAACAAGAAAAACAAACTCCTGAAACTGTTGAAAAAGTTCAACGCAATAGAAGAAGTCTAGATTATTTGGATATTTTTAACACCGAGGCTGACGTTAAGAGTCTTGAAAAGAGTAAAAGATTACAAAGAAAAGGTGCAGATTCGATCACTGAAATTGTAGAAATCGATTTACCCAAAGGAAAAGGTAACATCGACGTAACCGAATTTTTAATTCCCAAACAAACTAACGAGGAAAATAAAGAAAAGAAAAAAGATGGGACAATTTTGGTAATAGGTGACGGTGGTACAATTTCACAAGAAGAAATTGGAAAAAAAGATTTGGGTATCGATAAAGATTCATTGACAAACGTTGCAAGGATAATCGAAGATTCGATTGAGAAATCTAAAGAAGTGTCTACAGATAAACAGGAAAAAATAAGAAGAAAAAGAAATACGGAGAGTGATCAGGAATTGGACGATATTTTACAAAATTTAGAAAATGCAGAAATTGCTGAGATCGCACACATCGATGGGGATTGGACAAATACGCCATGTGCCAAGAGGATATTCTGTGATACTATGATTCAAAAGGATCCTGACGCTGCTATCTTTATGGAAAAGAAAATGGCTAAATTGTTGGGTCTGTAAGTATCGAACAATGCAAAAGATAAAATTTATTTAAGATTCACGAGATGCTAATTCGTTTCTAACATATGTGGGACAAAAATTATGTTCTTCTTAACAACTTGTTGTTCTCATCTCATTACTAAACTATTCAACTAACCAGTAACGAGAAAGCTGCTACCGTGTTTATCCACTTTCTAACCCCACGTCAATAATTACTAAGAATTATTATTATAAATAAATAACTCGGATTTGGGGGGAGGAGTCCTTGAATTTTGCATAGCATAACAACAGTTATTATTATCGATGTAAATTAATTTCAATAATGATTCAAGTATGTTTCATGAAAATCAAAACGTGATATTCATATGCAATTAAGTGGTGTCAAATGAATGAATAGAGGAATATCGAGAAGTCAAATGACGATTCCGAGAGGATAGTAGCTATGTCGAGAAACGTATAACTTTCTTTCAGCTTTCGCCGACAATGTCCTACTGACTGATACACGACTTTTACCTCTTAGCACAGTTTCACTATACTTCGGACCCCAGCCGGTATGGCACTGACCACGTGACGCGTGATACAGACAAATTTACAAAATAGAAAAGATCTATTCCAGATGTTTCATTCCCATAAAAGAATAATCTAGGATACCAATTAACATTACTTGCATACCGTGTTCAATGATATTAAATGATCAAATCATTTTTCTTCGAGTTTTTAATCGAAAGTGTATAATATTTTATATTATAATTATTATTAATTCAAACATATAAGGCAAGCACCTTTTCTATTTCCTGGATTTTTATAATAAAAATATATAGAAATAAAAAGAACCAGTACACAATTCAATTACCGGCCTTACCATATAAACGTGCTAATGAAAGTAACATTATATCACACTTTTGATTACTTTCCGTTAGTTTGGTAACAGTTTAATACATGCCGATTTCGTAAAAGGTATTTAATAGTTCTTTCTGTCGATAGATATATTTTTCCTTCCTTATATATTTATAAAAAAAAATAATCTTTCATCATTTCGTAATATGGATGAATCAATCTTACAGAATTCAACCTGGTGCAGCTATGCAAGTATCGAATCATTTCGAAGAAGTAATGGACGCCATCAGGAGGCACGATTGTTCAAGATTTCTTTGTCCACAAGCCAGACCCGGAAATGTTTTCTTCTGATCATCATCCCTTCGTCATCGTCATTATTATCATAATCATCATTATCATCAAAACAGGAGAATAATTTTCTTGTTATATTTTTTTTTCTTAGTCACATCGAAGAAGATCTCGAATGATCTAATTTTTTGTACATAATTGCCATCATTGAGGCGAAATTTGTTTAATTTAATGAATAATACATTTACATGCACGTTTAATTATAATTTAATTCTAGAAACTTTTTCAATGGCAAAGCAAAATAATCAATTTAATATCGTGAATTCAACGAAAGTACGATTACGTTAATTTTATTAAACTCGAATGATTGCGCTTTCTGCGAACGCACGATTTAAAAGAACGCGCCGATCTCTTTTGATCTCTTTGTTTGATTCATATTCGAGATTAGAAGAGATAGATAGCGTTTAATAGCGTCCAATTTAATCATAACGTGTCTTGCAATGAAAAGCTATAGTAATTTGATTTGCATGTAATTACGTTTACTTTATAAGTTACATATTGTATATCATATTTATTCCATAACCCGTGTGATTTATTCAAAATAACACGGGCTCGTATTATATGCAAAACGCCAATGAATAAATAATATTTTTTACGTAAACATACACACACAAACATGAAGTATTAATAATAAGATTATTAACAAATTCAAATATCATTCCTAAATCCTTTCACATCCTGGTTAACAAAAATATCAATGAAATTGAATAATTTACGAGTAATATGATCAAGTATTCTAAGATTAACCGTCAATAGTAGTTCGTTTAGATTTCCTCTTATCCAAATTCGTGAAAAAAAAAGAAAAAAAATCTTTCGCACGAGACTTTCCAAAAGCAATTGCGATATACTCACGAACCCGTTACTGGAACGTTGTCGAGCTGGTAGTGAAAATGTATAAATTAATGTAATTAACATCGAACACAACAACACCTTATATAAAGTCACGTTAACCGAGATATGTTTAAACACCTCGAGGGAATAAGATAGAATGTGAAAAAAAGAAAAAAAATAGATAACGATCGATATATTATTTCCTTCGTGGTTGCTAACATATAAGTAAAAATGCATTTAGAAGGGGAGGATAAAGTTAAACGGTACGGTCCTGGCTGTATACATTTTTAAATAGATGGTAGTGATCGTGGTGGTAGTGGTGGTTGTTGTTGTTATTGTTGTTGTGTTGTTCATTTTACTTTGACGAGAATGATGAGCATGCGTATTACAAAGAAGAAGAAGAAGAAGAAGAGGAAGAAGAAAAATAAAATGATATTCATATCGAAAGACGAACAATAGTATAGTTATCGTATCGTCGCGTTTGCACGTTCCTTTAAGTGGTGCTATACTGATGGAATTTACCAAAGGTACGAGATTAATAGTGATTAAAAAAAAAAAAAAAAAACATTTTTAAACGAGTGTTTTCAATTATTTCTCGACAGATTTGAATTACGCGATCGGCTGGAACCGATTAAATCTTCAAATCCTCGGTGTATGGCCGGACTCCGATAGATTGGAAAAAAATGTAATCTTTACGAAATATCGTTGGATAGTTCACTTATTTATCATGCTAGGATTTATAGTCTTACCACAATCAGCATATTTAATGATAATCTGGGGTGATCTTGATTTAATGACGGAGGATTTAGCAACTGCAAATGTTCCTGTCACTATGGCTTGTTTCAAACTCTTCATCATTTATTATCACTTGAAATGTAAGAATTTTAGTGAAACGTGGGAAACAATGTTTATCGTTTAACAAGTGATTATCATCTATTTAATATATATATATATATATATATATGTGCCAATAATTATGAAAGTGGTCTAAGTCATCTCTTGTTTCGAGATATTTAAAGAATTACATTTGAACACTAAATGAATTCTATATAATATTATCTAACAATTCATTTTTGACAATATCGTGAAAATTACATTGAATTTATTTAGTTTGACCCTTTGAGTGCTAAATACTTTTAACTAAAATGTTTTGTGGGAACGGAATAATTTATTAATAATAAATTATATTTAATAATTAAAGTTCTTCTTTTTGAATATAATTTAATTAATTAATATAAACATTACATTATTTTATATTAATATTAACAAACACGTATATGCGTCCATAGCACTAGAGTGCTAGGGTTAAAATAATGTGCTGTGTGAAATAACTGATAAACTCATTTTTGTTAAATTTTGACTTATGGTTAGATCACTTTTATAAATATGGGCACATATATTTGATGATAATAACTTGTGTTGGTTTATTTTTCTTAGCATTACATCCACTTTTGAGTGCTTTCTTCGACGATTGGAATAGATCAAAAAGTCAAGAGGAAAGATCGATTATGTTGAACAATGCTAGAAAAGCTAGAATGATATCAATGTTGTGTACAGTGATGATACAGATTATGACAACGACATACATACTTTTACGTATCACTATGATATTGCAAATGCAAAGAGATCAAATGGAACCGGATCGTACACTCATTTGTCCAGCTTATTTTCCTTACGACGTTAGAAGATCATCGGTGTTTTATTTAACGTGTCTTGGACAAATATTAGCTGCATACAGTGCTACGATTTCTTATACGGGAGTTGACAGTTTCATATCAATGTTGGTACTTCACGTTTGTTCACAAATTTCCAATTTAAGGTTAACGCTTAAAACATTAGTGGATGAAAGAAACACGAAAGATAAAGAGACCGATAATTTTCTCGAAAAATTAACGTTGATCGTTAAAAGACACGAACATCTCAATTGGTTGGTTTTATTTTTTTTCAAATCACATTTTTAATTAAAATTATATTTCACTTATAGCATGCGTATTCTTCAAGTTTGACGATCGTCGATGTGTGTGTATATTTTTAAAGGTTCGCACAAACGATCGAAAAATCATTCAACATTTTGATGCTCGTACAAATCCTAACTTGCACCATGCAAGTGTGTTTTCAAAGTTATCAAGTCAAGGCAGTAAGTTAGTTTTATCTGAAAGATAAAAAAGAAAAAAAAAGTAGTACATTTCACAATTCGTTATTCATTTTGTTTATTATCTTCTTTTTTTTTTTTTTAGATATTAGGACAAAAAAATGGCGAGTTTCCTACAGTTCAATTAAGTTTTTTAGTATTATTCGTGGCCGTTACTTTAACACATCTATACATTTATTGTTACGTGGGTGAAATGCTTATTGTTCAGGTAAAAAAAGGAAAATAACATTTAAATGTCAGTACGATATTTAAACTATTCGTGTAATTAATCACAGAGCTCAGGTATGAGCGAATCGGCTTACGAATCTAAATGGTGCAACTTGTCTCCGAAAGAAGCTAGGAATCTTCTTTTCGTGATGCACCGATCAACCATTCCACTTCGTTTGACCGCTGGAAAATTTAGCACGTTCTCCATGAAAACATTTAGCGAGGTAAACATACAACGAGAAAGGAATTCTAATTTATCTAAATTATTTTCTAATATTTTCTTTTTTTTTCTTTTTGTAGATCGTAAGAACTTCGATGGGATATCTTTCGGTTTTATTGACAGTAGCGGAACACAAAGATTAATTTTACAAAAATTTAAAACGACAATCTAACGGGTCAATAAATTCCAATATTTTGAAAATTACAAATTAAGATAGGTTTAATGGAAAATATAATATAATTTAAATATTCGTATAATAAAAAAAAAGAATACCTCAATTTCCTCTTACCATTTGTTGAATTTGAATTCGTCACGCACCCAACACACGTTCAATTGAATATGACCACGAGAAGAACGATGACCGATTATTATTTCGTTTCGTTTGCAAATTCACAAGAACCTGCACCCGTTCCCACGAGTGAAAAAAAGTATCCTTCTTTTCGTAGGGTTTTTAAAATTATAGAATGTAATAATACGGAGGAAAATATTAGTCCTACTCCAAATAACGTACGTAAACGAAAAATGAGAACAAAAAAAAAAAAAGGAAAAAAAATCTACGAAACCCTTCTCATTTGGTTTGTTTTTTTATCATCAGTCGACTCAAACTTTTCGCGAGATTTATTCCTCAAAATTGTTATTCCAGTTGTCAACATAGAAGAAAAAAAATATAATCGATAATAATATGCATTAGCAATTCTTCTCACAAATAACGGGTTTAGCAGTTCTAAAGTTTGATCCTATTCATTAAAACTATCACTACTACCACCACCGGTGTTTTTCTTTTCTATATTTTTATGGAGCATGCGTGATATTCACAAACCCCTTTTTCAAGAAAACAAATTTACTTATAGCTCGGTCGGACTAACTCTCGCGTGTGCTAATCTATCGAAAAAATTTGACAATTTTTACCTTTATCGAAGTTTTGTATGCCGAACAAATATGGATTATGCTATTGGTTGGAATCGTTTCAATTTGTCGGTATTAGGAGTTTGGCCAGAACCTTCTAAAACAACTTTTCTATGGCGTATAATATCAGCCATTATATTTTGGACGAGTACTACTGTGACATTTTTATTCATATGTGCACCACAAACGGCAGATTTGATTTTAAATTCAACCAGTTTGGACGAAGCTATAGAAAATTTATCCATCAACATACCAATCGTATTTGCCTTGATCAAACAAATCGTTTTACGATATCACGGTAAAGGTAAGAATAAATATCATTAATTCATTTCATTTCATTTGAATTATTTGTATTTGTTGTTTTCTGTTTTGTTTAATAAAGCTTTGAGATCATTACTCGTAGAAATAGTACACGATTGGACCGATAATAAATTGATACCTGATTCAGAACGTTTGATGATGTTGAAAAATGCTAAATTGAGCAGACAAATATCACTTTTTTGTTCAACTTTGACATATCTAATGTTGACAGCATTTATATCACTTCAAACGTACGCAAACATGGCTAGTGCATCCGAGGTAGATCTAGGTGGACTTTTGCATCCTGCAACTTTTCCATACGACACCAAGAAAAGTCCTTACTTCGAGATCACTTGGATGGGACAATTTATGGGAACAGTTTTAACTGCTATATGTTATTCTTGCTTCGATACATTTCTCGCTGTTTTTGTCTTACATTTGTGCGGACAATTGTCGGTTTTACAATTGAATTTAAAAGAATTGTCGGATGTCGCAAAACGTGACATAACTTTGTTTCAAAGTAAACTTGGATTCATTGTCAACCGGCACGAACAATTATATAAGTTAGTATTCTTAATTTTATTTTTTTAAATAAAATTTTCTCTCACTTCTCTATTTGCAAATATTTTTCATCAGAGTTTTGTATGTGTACACTAATATAATAATATAAACTCTAAATTTTTTTATAACCTCGATCCAATAAAATAATGCCAATTTGATGTTATCTAAAATTTCAATCAGATCTTACATTTATCAATCAAATTTTTTTTTTCGTTTTAAGATTTGCTATAATAGTTGAAGATTGTTTCAATCTTACCCTACTCGGACAAACTTTAATTTCCACAGCTATGTTTTGTCTGACTGGATATCGTATGATAACGGTATATAAATTGAAGTATATGTTTTCTAGCAAAAAAATAAAAGATTAAACATTTCAACTTTGTTGTTTTCTTAGTCGATGGGATCGCAGGAACAGGAATTGCCAATAGTCGGGCTGATATTTTTTGTAATCCACGTAATATACACTATGTTGCATTTATACATCTATTGCTACGTTGGTGAAACACTTTTAGTCGAGGTAAGTCAATAACAAAGTTGGCCTATTACTCTCGTATCCAGCTAAGAATTTATTAACTTGTGCCTTTAAAAGAGCACTGGAATAGCTTTCTCCGCTTACGATTGCGAATGGTATGACTTGCCACCTAAAAAGGCAATGTGTCTGATGATAGTAATTTGTCGTGCAAGAATAGCCTTTCAAATCACGGCTGGAAAATTTAGTCCATTTTCTTTAGAGTTGTTTGGTGCTGTGAGTATATTTTCGATAAATATTCTCTTATTAACAAACATTTATCATAAATTGATATTTTTTATTTTTTATTTTCAGATCATGAAAACATCTGCCGGATATTTATCCGTATTACTAGCTATGAAAGATCGTCTAATTGAAGAATAATGATTCATACTATATGATTTACACGATGGATAAATAATTTGTAAAATATTAAATATCATTCTCTTATGTTACTTGTAACTGCATGTTATATATTTTTTTTATTTATTCATAACTATACCCTAATCGAATTATCAACGAGTTTGTTAGACGTACGTATTATTTGCTAATAAAAATAAATTTTATTAGTAAAATTATTTGATTAAAAAAGATCTTACAATAGAAATGTACGAATGTTGTTGATCAATTGAACAAAATGAAATACCTTTTCAATGATGAACAATTTTCGTTAGACACACTTCCCGTTTTATTTCACATCACATATGAACTTAAATTCACTTATCCGTTTTATATTCCCCCTTTTGTTAATATATCGGGAAATACTGAATATATGTTATTACGCATAATAATGTAGAAGGGGATTTACGATGCGTTGAAAATGGGGAAGGTTGGTTATAGAAACTTTAACGAGGTTGCTTATATTTAAAATGGGGAAAAAATAAAATCATATTATGAAATTCCAAGAGTGGATTAATTATTAACTATCCAGTGTTGGATACTTCATTTTAGTTTGACGAGCATGCGTATTGAAGGAAGAAAAAAGGGAAGGACATCTATGTAGTATGAACGACTTAGAAACGGTCAGTCGTTGTTACGTCGCGTATTACAATCGTGTCTTACGATGCCGACAAGATTCGAAGAAGGTACAATTTTTTCATCGGTGTAACTTTTAAATTTCCCTCCCAAAAAACAATATTATTTTTTAAATTTTCTGCAACGCGAGTTATTCATTTCACAGATTTGAATTATGCAATTGGTTGGAACCGATTCAGCCTACAAATACTTGGAATTTGGCCTGACACAAAATACACCGAAAGTGATCCAACCTTGTCGAAATATTGGTTCATTGTTCATTCATTTTTTATGTTTGGATTCATAACAATACCACAATCGACGTATCTATTGATGATATGGGGTAACATGGAACTGATGACAGAAATTTTGGCGACTGCCAATGTACCGATTACCATGTCATGCATTAAATTGTTGTTCGCGCGATATCATTTGGAATGTAAGTGACGTTTAATCAGTGATAGTGATAAAAATAAATGACAATAAAAATAATACAATTGTTTTTAGCATTGAGACCACTTCTAAGTTCATTCGTTGAAGATTGGAAGAGGCCA
Source organism: Polistes dominula (assembly GCF_049000335.1). Lineage (NCBI taxonomy): Eukaryota > Metazoa > Arthropoda > Insecta > Hymenoptera > Vespidae > Polistes > Polistes dominula. Next base: position 3,363,295 of record NW_028300915.1, read on the forward strand.
AAAAGTGAAAAGGAGAGATCAATCATGCTGGATAACGCTAAAAAGGCAAGAATTATATCGATATGGTGTACGACATTAGCACACTCCATGACATCGATTTATATTATACCTCGTACATTAATGATTGCTCGAATGCAGAGAGATCAATTTGAACCACAAAATACGGTTGTCTATCCAGCTTATTTTCCATACGACATTAGCGGAACAATCGCCTTTTGTATTTCGTGTTTCGGACAAATTGTAGCTGCCTACAGTGCTACTGTGTCGTACATAGGCGTAGACACGTTTATTACAATGCTGGTCCTACACGTTTGTGCCCAAATTACGAATCTAAGGCATACTCTTGAAAATTTACCAAACGAAATGGCCAATAATTTTACGAAGGATATTAAATGGATCGTTCAAAGACACGAACATCTCAATTGGTTGGTCCGTTGGAAATGTTTATTTTTTATCGATCATTCATTATGAGATTTATGATAATTATTATTATCCAAGGTATGCCAAATCTATCGAGAATTCGTTTAACCTTTTGATGCTCATACAAATATTGGCTTGTATCATTCAAGTGTGTTTTCAGACATTTCAATTGTTTCGCGTAAGTTGATTAAACGATTGATTTCTTTTTTTTTTTTTAATTAATTAATATGAGCTCTTGTTTATTTCTTTTTTTTCGTAGATAATGAAACAAGATGGGGATGCTTTTCCCGTAGAACAATTGTTTTTCGTTGTACTATTCGTAGTTGTTACATTGGTACAACTTTATTTGTATTGTTACGTTGGAGATATGCTTATCGTTGAGGTTAAGAAAATATATTTTTTTTAATATATTAGGTTGTCCCAAAAATTTCTTCCTCTTTTTGATGATAAGTTGAACAATATTGTATGCGTAATATATTTTTATTATTTGTATTTTACGTTATTTACTAAAAAATAATAAATCGATTCTACTTTATTTTACCTTTTACTATAATTTAAATTATTCAATATAAGAAATATTATGTGTCTGCAAAATTACTAAAAAGAGAGAAACTTTTGAGACCATATATTTAAATTATGTAAAAATTATATGCATTATATGTGACATGTGTTGAACAGAGTTCTGGAATGGGCACGTCAGCATACAAATCGCAATGGTTTAACTTACTCCCTAAGGATTCACGAAATATTATTTTCGTAATATATCGATCTTCAATTCCACTTTGTTTAACTGCCGGAAAATTTAGTATATTTTCGATGGAAATGTTTAGCAATGTGAGTGAAATAAAAAATTCATTTAAATCCATTATTATTTTATTATCTTTTAAAATAATTTGTTTTTCTATTTGCAGATTTTGAAAACCTCAATAGGATATCTTTCGGTGTTGTTAACAGTATCAGATAATAAGAAATAATTCGATACAATTGATATAATAAATAGAATAGAAATAAATAATGCATATTTCATTTCAATACGGTACAGAATTTACCTGAATAATTTTAACAAATGTTTCGAAATAATTTTCAAACACTTCAAACAATTTACAATTGTTCTATTTTGTTAGGAAAAGAAAAAGAACTTTGTCATTTGGCAAAATAATTTCTAATTTGTTTAAAAGTCACCTGTGAAATTTATTTTTACAATTTGTATGAACAAATTTGGATAAATTTTATATTATTTATACAATTTTAAATATTATATTATAATTTATAATACATATATTCCTATAAATAAAGGAATTACGATTTGACTTTCTTCATTGTCATTTAACAACTAATATTTGAAAGTACTAAAATGTCTCTAAAAAAAAAATATTTATATATAATTTTTATAAAAAAAAAGTATGAACAAATTTTCATCGTTTTAAAAAAAAAAATACGTCGATAAAGTAACACAGCTAAAGAAAACTTGTTCTAACCACCAGAGTCAACTGGTATCCATGGTTTAGGTTTTCTAACGATAGAGGGACTTATTTTAATACACCCCCACCCTTCTTATAATTTTCATCTCACTTGTATGTAAATGTTTAGCAAAAATTTTGCCAAAGATGATAGACAAAATTGAAATTTTGAATTTACTCAAAAAATCCAAACCATTTAAAAATCAAACAAAATTTATTAGATTAGATTTTCAAATGGAAATCATTCTTACGGTTACTGTATATTTTCATAGAGCATGCGCCAAGAACATATGCTGGAATATTATAGCTCGCGAAATACGAAAGAAATGAATTCAAGATCAGTCCTAGACGTGTCTCGAACACATGAACAAACATATCCTCGTGCTAAACAAAAAATAAATCCTAAAAATTTAATTTGAATCAATTAATTTAATTAAATGAAATTACAATGAATATAAAAAAGGTGTTAGAAGTTGATTACGCATGTGGATGGAATCGTTACACCATGGATTTCATAGGAATTTGGCCAAACGAAAGAAGATTCGATGAAATATCAAGTTACAAAGTTTTAATACCAATATGCTTGATGTTTTGTTTCATTTGTCTTCCTCAAACGACTAATTTATTCTTCGTGTGGACAAATTTTAATTTAATCGTAGAAAATTTATCGATGGGTAACATATCCGTCACTATAGCACTACTTAAAACTATCTTTTTCTGGTTAAATGGGCAATGTAAATAAATAAATAATACATTTCTTTTTTTTAAATAGATAGATTAAATTAATTTAAAAAAAAAAATTAAAGAAATATGTGATTAGAAAAATTAGATTGATAATAGAACAAAAAATTCCTTGTTCATGCAAAGCTCTCAAATATCTACTGTCGTTAATGGAAAATGATCAAAAAGCTGGAAAAACTGAAGAAGAATCAATGACAATAAGGAACACCGTAACAACATCGAGAAATATATCGATCAGAAGTACTCTCATGTGTCTAAGTGTCGTCATTGTTTATGCTATACTACGTTACGTCACTATACTTCATACTGGTCGAAATCTTTTATTTCGTGCATATTTTCCTTACGATACACGTATCAGTCCTAATTACGAGCTAACATTTATAGCACAATTGATAGCAGTATTTTACGCTGCAACATCTTATACAGCTGTTGATACATTCATTGCTATGTTAGTTTTACACATTTGTGGACAATTATCAAATTTGAAACGAGAATTGATCAATCTACGATCTAAAAGCAGTGACGAGTTTAAAATTAAATTAACTAACATCGTTGAGAAACATGATTATCTTAACAAGTATGATAAAAATAAAAATGGAGTTTATGTTAAATTAATTAATTAATTTAAAAATTTAATTTAATCGATTAGGTTTGCTGATACGATTGAGAATCGATTCCACATAATGTTGTTGATTCAAATATTGGGATGCACAGTGCAATTATGTTTTCAATGTTTCCAAGCACTTTTGGTAAGTTATATTAATTGTAAAATGATCAAATTTGACATAAATGTTATTTATTGAGTTAATATTTTTAATATCAATTTTAATATTTTAGTATATATTAGTTTAATACTTTAGTATTAGTATTATTATTATTTTATATATTAGTATTAGTATATTAGTATTAGTATTAGTAAATTTTAGTACAATTATTTAGTATATTTATTATTATATATATAAATATATTTATATATTATTATTATTATATTTAGTATAACGTATATAAAATACAAAAATTGTCAGTATTGCAATTAAATATAAATTTTATCAAATATACCTTGTATAACGCAACTTTGTTTCGGTTATAAAAAATATTGATCAAATAGATAAATAATTGTACATTGTTTATTAATTACAGTCATATATCGAAGGACCAGGTGAACTATTTGTTTTGGAAGTATCGTTTTTAATGCTCTACATATGTTACGTTTTAATTCAACTTTATCTTTATTGTTACGTTGGTGAAAGACTTCTTTCAGAGGCAAGTTAAAATAAAAAAATAAAAAAATATCTAAAATATAAAAAAATTGTAAAATGATAATATTTTCAGAGCACGGATATTTTACAAGCTGTTTACGAATGTGAATGGTATAATTTAACACCTAAAGAATCCAAATCACTCTTAATGGTCATGTATCGAGCAAGATCACCATTGTGTCTTTCAGCTGGTAAATTTTGTACATTCACGCAAGAATTATATAGTAGTGTAAGTACAAATAATACTAAAAAACAAATATTAAAACTCACAAATTTTAAGAATATACTATTTTAGATTTTGAAGACATCGATGGGTTACATATCGGTTCTTTATGCAATCAAAATTAAAAATTCAACATGAACAATAATCAACACTTCAAAAATTGTTATGTAAAATATTATTATTTCAATGAGTCATATTGCTCGATAATATAATTCACATAAACCCAATAGGTTTTATTATAATTATCACATAGATTAGTTGACCCTAATGATAAATCGTGCGTCGGTAAGGTAATATATCCTAAGGAATATATCTGATAAACCTTAAAGCCCTTTAACTAACCGCAAGAGTCGAGGTAAGTTGAAAACAATGACGTGTTTCGATTTTCTTGGTATAGAGGGACACTTATTTTAAAGGAAACAACCCCCAAGGATGATTCCAAGATTTCCCATTAGCAATACTATTAAATTATTTCATTTTTGTCAATAAACAAATTAAAATAAATAAAAAATGTGGTAATCGATGATACAAAATTGACGATAAATTCAATCAAATCGAGTCAATCAATTAGAATTTAATGAAAACATAAGTTTGTTATCAGTTATAATATTCGAGTGATTCTCAGTGATAGAATGAGCATGCGCTAAAAAAAAATAGAGACGATTGAAATAGCAAAAGGAACTGAGAATATCAGTTCTTGATAGATCGTTCTACTGAGAACCTAACATGGATATTAATCCAGGTATAAATTAACAAACAAAAAAACCCCATTTAATATTTTTAAATTATATGTGTCATTTTATATTTCGTATAATATTTTTTGTTATTTTTTTTTTCATTTAAATAACATTATGTATCATTAATAAAACATATAACAATGTCAAAGTTTCATACGTGGATTATGCTTCTGGTTGGAACCGATACACCATGAAATTTATGGGAATTTGGCCGGAAGAAAGGAAATTTGATCGAGCTTCAAGTTACAAAGTATTAATACCGATTAGCCTTATGTTTTTTTTTATGGCTGCACCACAAACTATTAATCTTTACTTTATATGGGGTGATTTCAATTTAATCGTGGATAATCTTTCGGTGGCTAACATTACTGTAATCATCGCGCTTATTAAAATGATCACCTTTTGGTTCAACGGAAGAGGTAATTATTATCTTTCAGTTTATTTTTTATACCATTTTACTAGAATTAACTAGAAAAAGAAGAACACTCAGGTTTTCCGACGTTTTTTTTTATTTCAAATTTATGTATAAATATTACGCATAGATTATTGTAAGAAAAGTTTAACTTATATTTTATTTAATTAAAAAACTTGATACTTTAGTGTCATAGCGTGTAAAAAATATTTAACGTAATATCTTTATATTTAAATATATTTCTTTATTAACAATTAAAAATTAAAATTAATTATTTACTTCAATAAATTAAATTAAAAATTAAAATAAATGATTTACTTTACTAAATTAAATTAAAAATTAAAACAAATTATTTACTTTAATAAATAAAATTAAAAATTAAACATTAAAAATTAAAAATAAAATTAAATAGTTATTTTTATTTATTTTATCAGTATTAATATAAAATAATTAAAATTATTAATATGATCAGTATTAATATAAAATAATAAAAATTAAAAATCAGTATTAATATAAATATTTTTGATTATACTATTTATTCTGTAATACAAATTATCGTAATAATTAGCCAAAATAAGATTGCGTCAAAGTTTATAAATTCAGATTAAAAAAAATAATTTGTTGAATATCTAATAAATAAAAAATTATATCTAAAAAGTTGAATTATAATTTTATTCTTTTTATTTCGTTCGATACTTAAGCCATCAAGATTTTATTGTCTTTCATGACGGATCATCGAAAAGAGGCAAACACAGATGAAGAAATCAACAAAATGACAGAAATTGCTAAAATATCAAGAAGAATATCAATCGGAAGTACAGTGATAACAAACAGCGTGGTTGTACTTTGGGCTATTTCAAGATTCCTGTTAATGCGTCGTACAGGTCGTGCATTATTCTTACAATCATATTTTCCCTATGAAACTTTGGTCACACCAAATTTTGAAATCATTTCGATTGGACAAATCGTATCTGCTTTTTATACGGCAACAACTTACACGGCTGTTGATACATTCGTTGCAATGTTGGTATTTCACGTTTGTGGACAATTCGAAAATCTTCGAAGACAATTGAAAAATATTTGCATCGATAAAAGTGGAAAAAATTTTGAACAAAATCTTGCTGATATTGTGAAGAAACATGATCGTCTTAACGAGTGAGTTAAACGAAATCATTTTGTTCAATTTTTGTATAAAGATATTTAAGGTTTATTTATTTATTTATTTTTTTTTTTGTTTTAACAATGATTGGAATATATATTTTGTTCGTTTAGATTTGCTAGCACGATAGAGGATAAATTTAATGGAATGCTGTTGATGCAAATGATCGGTTGTACCATCAAATTATGCGTTTTATTCTTCCAAGCACTTTTGGTAACGAAAATAAAAAATAAAAAAAATTCAAAGTCTTGACACAAAATAAAAATTTTAAATAATTATAATATAAATGTTTTATTAATTATTATTCTAGTCGATCACTGAGGAAAATCAAGAATTGCTAGTATTTCAAATATGCTTCCTAACACTTTACATATTATATATTTTATTGCAAATTTATTTATATTGTTACATAGGTGAAGAATTAGTATCAAAGGTAAAGAAAATTTTAATCTTTATTACAATATTTAATTTTTTTTAATAATTTAACTTTCGGTGCAGAGCAACGAAATGGCTGACGCCGCATACGAATGCAAATGGTACAACATAACTGCCAAACAAAGTAAATATCTTATTTTAATAATTCGTCGAGCACGATCACCATTGCAAATAACAGCTGGTAGATTTTGTTCATTCAATCTTCAACTTTTTACAAAAGTGAGTAAAGAAATAAACAATTTTATGATTATTCAATAATTATTTGAGATTCATTCGATTTTCTATTTTACAGATTTTGAAAACGTCAATGGGTTATTTGTCTGTTCTGTATACAATGAAAGCAAAACACGTAGAATAAGTTTTATATGTCAGCCTAAATAATTAATTATTAAAAAAAATTTTCTATTATAGTATTCGAGTGTTCGTATAAATTAGAAAAAATTGTATCGTTTCGTAAAATATATTTATTTTTTAATTTAAATTTAAAAAAAAAAACAAACAAAAAAATAAAATTTTATAAAATACAAAATACAGTTAAACGTCGATAAAGTAACGTGCCTGTAATGCGGATACTAATCGAATAACCATATGAGTTAAAACACGTAATTGTACAAATATCAAACTTAGAACTTTCTTAACAACAAAAAATTTCTAAAAATTTATCAACAATATTTAAACATAAAATAAGAAAAACCTAACACTCGCGTATGAATATTTGTTGATGATCTTTTATAAAACTAGTATAAAACATATTATACAAAAAATGTATAAAAAATATTGCAAAAATCTTACATAAAAATATATGTAAGAAAGTGATATATACAAAAATTACTATAAAAAGGATTAAGGATAATAAATAACGTCGATAAAGTAACATGCACAAAGATAATACGGATATTAACACGTTGAGCGCCACGTCAGCCATTGGTGACTGACACTAGACTTTCCGTTCAGGCCGCGTCTGTCACGGGTGACTGACACATTCAACTATTTTTTCAATACAAAATAACGCCTATGGCCTGACGAGAATTCCCCTAAGAATTCGCGTGGCGCTAAACGTGTTAACATAGTAACCGAGCGAGGTATATTGAAATGTGTTATGAGATTGTTTAGTATTTCTTACTATAGATGGCCATATTCAGAACATGATCCTTAAATAATTATTATTTCGAATTTTTAAGATAAAATTAAATTATTCATTGTTATTCTTTTCTATTTAATTTCCTTGTTATAACTTTAATACACGAAACAATGATAATACTTACGAACGTAAATTATTTGTAATATAATTTAAAGAAAAAACAATGAAAAGTATAAAAGAATTCAATCGTGATTGATAGTTATGGAACATGCGCAATAGAAATAAGCGCTTTGAATGTAGAAAATCTTTGGAGGATTTAGTTCTTGATACGTCGTTGTGACGATAGCTTACATGGATGTTGATCGAGGTATTATTTAAATTATATTCATTCAAAATATATTAAACATTAAATTATATTAATTCAAAATATATTAATATTAAATTATTAATTTAAAATATATTGACATTAAATTATTAATCCAAAATACATTAACATTAAATTATTAATTTAAGAAATATATCTATTAAATTAGTAATTTAAAATATATTACCATTATATTATTAATTTAAAATAAATTAACATTAAATTATTAATCCAAAATACATTAACATTAAATTATTAATTTAAAATATACTAACATTAAATTATTATCTAAAATATATTTAATTTTAAATTATTAATTCAAAATATATTAAACATTAAATTGAACAACCCGATACAAAAATAAGAAATATTTTTTATTTGTCTTTCTTTTTTTTATCAATCCTTTGTTCAATAAAAAAAAATCTAATTATTTAATATTAATTTTCAATTTAACAATTTTATTTCAATTGATTAAACATAATAAAGTTTCCTACGTGGATTACGCCTGTGGTTGGAATAGAAAAATAATGAAGTTCATGGGAATTTGGCCAGAGGAAAGAAAAATCAACAATGCGTACAGTTACAAAGTGTTATTTCCAATCGGTTTTATGGTACTTTTTATTACCATACCTCAAACAACTAATCTTTACTTTATATGGGGTGATTTTGAATTGATCGTGGAAAATTTATCGGTGGCTAACATGACTATTACAATTGCTGTAGTGAAAACGGCAACATTTTGGTCAAACGGAAGATGTAATTATAAATATTAAAATTATTTTTTATAAACGAATGATATTATTAAGTCTACCGGAAAGTTTTGTCCATTTTTAGAATTAAAAAAAAAGTAATAAATTTTCATATCTCTTTAATTGACCAATATTTATCAATTATCATTATTTATAATTTCTTATCATAGTGTGATGACAATTTGTATATTGCATTTTTAAAAAATGTTTTATACCTAGAGACGAAAAATTGAACCGGTGTTTGTTCAGAATGGACAGAACTTCTCGGTAGATCTAATATTATTATTATTTTTAAACATAATTAATCCTATTGAATTTTATTTTTATCAATTTTATTATCAGCCATGAAGGTATTATTAACACATATGGAAAATGATCGAAGAGAAGCAAACAACGAAGAAAATATTACGAAAATGACTAGAATTGCTGATATTAGCAGAACTATAACAGCTGGAAGTATAATAATGTGTAATTTTCTCGTTATATTGTATGTGACATTAAGAATCGTTTTATTACCATACACCGGACGAGCACTTTTTTATCGTGCATATTTTCCATACGACACACGACCCTTCCCAAATTTCGAATTAACCGTAATCGGTCAAGTTACAGCAGCATTTTACGCAGCCAATAGTTATACAGCTGTGGATACTTTCATGACGATGTTGGTTTTACACGTTTGCGGACAATTTTCGAGCTTAAGAAAACAATTGTCCAATTTGTGTTCAGTAGACAACAATCATTTTCGAATCGATCTTATCAAAATTGTGGAAAAGTATGATATGCTCAACAGGTGAGAATAAGAAGAAGAAGAAAAAGTTAAGGAAATATTTTTGAATTTTTTTAAATAAAATATTTACTTCATAGTTATGCTGAAACAATCGAAGACAGATTCAACAGTATGTTGCTTATGCAAATGATTGGTTGTACTGTACAACTTTGTGTACAATCGTATCAAGCAATTTCGGTAAACAAAATTTAGAAATTATTTATTTATATTTATTTGATATTTCAAGAAAATGATTGTAATCATTTTTGAGTATTACAGGCCCTTGTTGACGATGACCAAGGATTATTAATAGTCCGATTATTCTTTTTTGCGGTATATACAACGTACGTTATGCTTCACATTTATTTATATTGTTATGTTGGTCAGAAACTTTTTACTGAGGTAAATATCATTTATATTTATGTTTGTTGATAGATTAAAAATAAAAAATCATAAATTTAAAATATCGTAGGGTACGGAAATGGCTTATGCTGCGTATAATTGCAATTGGTATAATTTATCACCAAACGATGCTAAATGTTTAACAATAATAATGTCACGTGCACAAATATCATCACGTATTACTGCAGGAAAATTTTGTTCTTTCAATCATGTACTTTTTAGCAATGTAAGTAAACAAATTTTATAATCTTCTTATAATAAAATAAAATTTATATATTTTCATGTTTTAACAGATTTTGAAAACATCCATGGGTTACTTGTCCGTTCTGTATGCAATGAAAACTAAAGATATGGAGTAAAATATTCATCAAAATAATTTGAAAAACTAACGTTAAAAATTTAATTAAAATTTGTTATAATTTCAATTTTAAATCCTAATTTAAATTCACGATCTAACGATCGTACCTTTTCTTTTTTATTAAATTTCTATCGATTTATATATCATGAAATTTTATGGTGAAAAGATTATACTTTACACTGATCAATGTCATCGTCGGTAATAAAAAAAATGAAATCCTTCATTCAACAAAGTAACCACGAGAGTTAAGTTATATAACAAGTTGCAAGGGGCTTTGAAATTCTTACCATAGAGGGATCTGTTCTAAAACAATCTAAATATTCAAACATAAAAATAATAATAATAATTAAAATATCGAATCATTTAAATTCAAAATAGTATTAAAAAAAAAAATACCATTCATTTTTCTACTTTGCGTGAAAATTCAAATTATTTAAAGATACAAATTTTATATAATTAAATTCTTAATACAAAAGAAATGATAGTAAGGGTACTTTAAAGAGCATGCGCTAAGAAGAAAAATACACTTGAAACAAAAATCAACCCCTAAGGAGGATTAGTTCTCGATACGTCGCAGTAACGGAATAACCTACATGGATGTATCCCGAGGTATAATAAATTACCTAACAAAAAAAAAATAAAAAAAAAAGCATTTAATCAAATTCATCATTAACAAAATTATTTTTTAATTTCATCAAAATCATTAGAACTTTCTTATCCTTTGTTAATACGAATAAAATTTACTAATACTTTGTTGATTGATCTCAACATGCTAAAGTATCCTACGTGGATTATATTTGTGGCTGGAATCGTTATTCTATGAAGATATTGGGAATTTGGCCGAATGAAAGAAAAATCAATGAAACATCGAGTTACTTGGTCCTACTACCACTTAGCATGATGTTATTATTCATCAACATACCACAAACAATAAATCTCTACTTCATATGGGGTGATATCGATCTGATTATCGAAAACTTATCGATAGGAAACATGACCGTGTTTATTGCGATCTTGAAGACGATTATCTTTTGGTTCAGTGGAGGATGTAATTAAACGTATAATTATATTACAATATTTTTACTATTTACGTAAATTCTTATGTGTAATTTCTGACCAAAAAAAATTAATTTATTC